>NC_051154.1:288879507-288957242 GCF_013339745.2 Dermacentor silvarum
AAGCACCGAATAACGACATCCGACGACGCACACCCCATCAAACAACAGCCTCATCGTGTCTCGCCGAAAGAACGTGAGGCAATTCAAGCCCAAGTCAAGGAGGTGCTAGATGATGGTATCATTCAACCTTCGCACAGTCCGTGGTCTTCCCCGGTCGTTCTGGTCAAGAAAAAAGATGAAACACTTCGTTTCTGTGTTGATTATCGACGCCTGAACGATGTTACCAAGAAGGACGTGTACCCACTATCACGTATCGATGACTCTTCAGACCGGTTGCGGCGAGCTAATTATTTTTCGTCTCTCGATCTCAAGAGCGGTTACTGGCAAATTGAGATAGATGAGCGAGACCGCCAAAACACTGCTTTCGTCACTCCAGATGGCCTTTGCGAATTCAGAGTACTTCCTTACGGTCTCTGTTCGGCACCAGCAACTTTTCAGCGAATGATGTACACCGTTCTCGCTGGTCTGAAGTGGCAAAGCTGCCTCATCTACCTCGACGACGTGGTTGTTTTTTCGGTGACATTTGACGACCACCTGAAACGACTGCGGCAAGTTCTCGAAGCCATCCGATCGGCTAACCTCACCCTTAAGCCCAAGAAGTGTCATTTCGGCTACAAGCAGCTGATGTTTCTGGGACACGTCGTCAGCGCGGAAGGCGTTAGCCCCGATCCCGCGAAAACTGCCGCTGTAGCCACGTTTCCAACACCGACCGACAAGAAGGGTGTCCGACGCTTCCTGGGTCATTGCGCATACTACCGGCGTTTCATCGAAAATTTTTCGAAGATGGCGGAGCCGCTGACTCGCCTCACGAGGGACGATGTATGGTTCGTCTGGGCCGCAGAGCAAGAGACTGCTTTCACCGAGCTTCGACAGCGTCTGGTGTCAGCACCAGTTTTGGCCCACTTTGACGAGGAGGGGGAGACGGAAGTTCATACAGACGCCAGTAACGTTGGTCTTGGTGCGGTGCTTGTACAACGGCAGGAAAGCATTGAAAGATTGATCGCATGCGCAAGTCGCACGCTATCGCGTGAAGAGAGCAACTACACCACCACAGAGAAAGAGTGTCTTGCCGTCGTATGGGCACTGGCCAAATTTCGACCTTATCTCTACGGCCGCCCATTCAAAGTGGTAACCGATCATCACTCGTTATGCTGGCTTGCAAATCTGCGGGACCCTTCTGGACGACTGACATGGTGGAGTCTACGTTTGCAGGAGTATGACGTGGCCACCGTGTACAAGTCGGGCCGCATACACGAAGACGCTGACGCACTCTCGCGCGCCCCTGTCGACACTACCAACCAAGACATTAAGGACGACGGCGCTTTCCTTGGGGTCGTAAGCGTTACTGATTTGTCCACACGGCAGCGCGCAGACGACGCACTACGGCCTATATTCGAACATCTGGAAGGACGAAACCCATCAATACCGCGGTATATCGCTCGAGGATTGTCGTCTTTTTGTTTACGAAATAGCGTCTTGTATAAGAAGAACTCCGCTGCCAGCAACAAGACCTACCTTTTGGTCGTTCCAGCAGACCTCCTTGCCGAAGTTTTGTTCGCCTGTCATGACGAGCCTCCGTCTGGTCATTTGGGTTTTACGCGAACGCTTCATAGAGTGCGCAAATCCTACTACTGGCCGAAACTTGCCGAGTGTGTTAAGTGGTACGTCCAAGCCTGCCGTGAATGCCAGCGTCGAAAGTCGCCAGCTGTGAAGCCTGTGGGATTGCTGAATCCGATTGACCCACCTGGCAAACCTTTCGACCAGGTCGGCATGAATCTTCTGGGAACTTTAACACTGTCATCTTTTGGCAACAGGTGGATAATCGTCGCCACAGATTATTTCACGCGGTATGCTGAGACAAAGGCGCTGCCTCGAGGCACAGCTTCCGAGGTTGCCCAGTTTTTCATACTGAGCATCGTCCTACGGCATGGCGCCCCATCGCACGTTATCACAGACCGAGGCAAAGCCTTTACGGCACAGCTCATTTAAGACGTTTTTAAACTGAGCTACACGACCCACCGAAGGACAACTGCCTATCATCCGCAGACAAACGGCTTGACCGAACGACTGAACAAAACGATGACTGACATGATGTCTATGTACGTAGACGTACAGCACAAGACATGGGACGAGATACTCCCTTACGTAACGTTTGCCTATAACACTGCTACGCTAGAAACAACACGCTTCACTCCGTTTTACCTCGTTTACGGCCGTGAAGTGCAGACTATGTTAGACGCAATGCTGCCGTGCGACGACATCGATCATCTCAATCTCGCCCAAGATACCGAACTTTTCGTGCAATGCGCGGAAGAAGCCCGTCAGCTTGCCCGAGTGCACATAAAGAAACAACAGAGCATCGATGCGCACTGTTACAATCTCCGCCATCGGCAAGTCGAGTTCCAACCTGGTGATCAAGTCTTGGTCTGGACTCCCGTGCGCCGAAATAGACTATCTGCATGAGAAGCTTTTGAGTCGCTACTTCGGACCTTACAGAGTGTTGTAGCGAAATAGTGACGTGAATTACGAATTCCTTCCTGACGGAAGCCAGCCTCCCCGACGTCGACAACCGCAATCTGAGATTGTGCACGTTGTGCGGTTGAAACCGTACTATAGCCCCTAATAGCCGACGTTTTCAGCAGCTTAGGCTAATTTTTGTTGTTTCTCGTCCCTCAGTGCCTTGTGACTACATCGCACACCACAGTGATTGTGACTACAGCCTGTGTGTTCGTCCTAGGCCATCTCGTTGCTCTCACGTCAAGCCTATGTATGCTTTCCTTGGTTTCTTTTTTTTTTTTTTTTTTTGAAGAGGGGGTAATGCCACATCGTGTGGCACAGCGAGGGGACTGAAGAAAGAAGAGAACGAGGTTCGTCTCGGCATCGCGCGTCGACGCTTACGCTTGCCTGGATTCTTATTCAGCGTGTTTTCTATAGCAGGGTATACGCGACAATATCAAAATTGGATTTAACCGTTCTTTCGGCAGATACGTGTGGGGCAGAGTTGCGAAAGAGAAATGTGGGGACATTTGGTCCGTGAGATCTGTCTTTGCCTAGGTACTACGGAGTAGAACATTAGAGAGTTATAGCTCAGTAGGTTTACGGGCCAGCGGGACCATCGCGTGAGCGGAGACGCCACCGCGCATGCGCGGTACGCTGGGGCGGCCAGCGTGCTTACGGAGCGGGCCCTTCGTGAGTTTCCGTATAAAGTCCAATGGCGATAAAATCGTCGCCGCACGCCGTACGCTGTGTGTGCGAGTGAAAGCTTGCGAAGGTGAGCAGGCAACCACCGCTTAATCTCGCGCACGCGAGAGAGGAAGGCGACCGGAAGCGCGCGGTCTTCGTGCGCGTGTGAGGCACGGGGATGAGGTGACAGAGCGAGGGGAGGGGGTGCATTCTGCTCCCACGGCTGCTGCTCACGGAGCTGCCGCGCCAGCACCGTATCTTCAAAGTGATCTGCGATGGAGACAAAGTGCATGCGCCGAGTGCCGGTAGCTTCGTATGCGCTTTGCTTTCGACGTTTAGTTCGCTTTGAGGCGAGAGCAAGCGCGAAGGTCAATTTGCTCACTGCCGCTGGCGCGCTTTCGCACTCCAGCGTTTTGACGAGTTTCCGTGGTCATCGAACGAGATGTGTTCATATTTACCTGTGCACGCGTGACACCGTGTTTGTTTAGTTAGTTAGTAAGCGAATATTTACAACTTAATACGGCCGATAGAACTAATATCTGTACTTCGTACAGCTGTCTAGTAATTCGCTATCGCAATCGATGCTTCGCCTTTAGGGCGAAACTGCGACTTTCTTACGAAACAAACATGGCGACCACCCGCACGAACAGCTGCATGTCGTCGGCGTCATCTTCAAACGCGGTGCTGGCTCGCCTGCAAGCGAAAAAGCCTCGGAGGTGTTTCGCTACAGAAGAGGACATCTGTATCCCGCGACAGGTTTCAGCAACGAGGCCGCTTGGCGACGATTTGAAGTGGATGACCGCGATCGAGAACCTGAACCGAGCATTTGGCCGCGAGCTGACGCAAACTCCAACCTTGTTCGACAGGTGGCGCAGGAAAGCGCTCAGCTCTACAGCCTCTTGATAATTCTCAGGGGGCTTTACTCAGCTCAACCGAGCGAGGGATCACTGAGCTAAAGCTCTCCCTTTCGTGCGGCGCTTCGCTGTCGACTCCTCTCGCCCGCTCGTTCCGCTGGCCCGTAAGCCCACTGAGCTATCACTCTCCCCACTTATCTGCGTGGATCAGTGTATAGTAGCTGCTTGGACCTTACCTTCGTTTCACGTTCGTTTTCGAGAAGAGTGCACTGGTTTTCGGATTTAGAAACGCGAGGTAGCGACCACATCCCAACTTATTTGAAGATTGAAGGTCTGACTAGCTCCAGGTCCCCCAGAGCCGTCCATTGCACCGATTGGTCTAAATACAAAATAATCATGGAAGACTGCTGTCGTGACGGTACCTCCTGCAACCTAGAGGGCGCGATAAAGGATGCCATAGAAACAACCACGCATTCGTCTTTGAAGAGTTCTGCCCGCACCAATTTCGACATCGAACTCGAGAAACTTCGAGCAATTCGCCGTCGTGCGGAACGAAGATATAGACGCACGAAGTCCATCCATGACTTGAGATTGGCTAGACGAACACAAAAGAAAATACAGCGTCACATGAACAAGCTGGCTTCCCGACAATGGGTATCCTTTTGCGAGTCCCTGGATCCGCGAAAACCTTTATCGCTTATATGGAGGACTGTTCGTGGCCTTCGCACAACCTTTGGTCAGCGCCACCCGTTTAAATCTCTGGCACTACATCTACAATGTAGGGAGATTGATGTCGCTGAATCTTTCTGCAGAAAGATTGCTGGCGAGGCAAATTCCGATGGAACGGGAACGGGGACGCTCGACCACCCACTGTTCTCACGCGATCCCCGCATGGAGTGCCCGTTTTCTATGGAAGAACTAGAAGCTGCGCTGGCTTTGTGCAGGCGTTCTTCAGCGCCAGGACCTGATGGCATTACGTACCGTGCCCTGTGTAACCTAGGAGACCAAGCTCGGAAAGCACTCTTGCTCCTATACAACGACTCCTGGCAGACGGGTACGGTTCCGCAGGAATGGAAGTCAAGTCGCCTCATTCCACTTCTCAAAGCTGGCAAGTCGCCTTTGGACATTTCCTCATACCGTCCTATCGCACTTGCAAGTTGCGTTGGAAAAACAATGGAAATAATGATTTTAACACGTCTGGAATGGTACTTAGAGTACTATGAAATCTACCCAGACGCTATGACCGGATTCAGGCGTGGCCGTTCGTCTACAGACAACGTTGTTGACTTGGTAACATTTGCGCAACACCAGAAGGCCTGTAAACGACTATCTGCTGCTCTGTTTCTAGACGTTAAAGGGGCTTACGATAATGTCACCCATGAAGCCATCCTTGGCGCGTTAGAAGCAGTAGGACTTGGTGGTAAGATATATATGTGGGTGCGCAGCTACTTACAGAGAAGATCATTCTACGTGCACACTGAAAATGGCCCTACATCCGAGCATTACGGTAGCCGAGGAGTGCCTCAAGGCGGAGTGCTTAGCCCGACGCTTTTCAATCTAACCCTTATTGGATTAGTTGACAACCTGCCAAGCACCGTACAACTTTCCATCTATGCGGACGACATCTGCATTTGGGCATCAGGTGTAACACGACTTCAGCTTCGCGCTCGGCTTCAGAAGGCAGCCACAATGACATCTTGCTACCTTCGTCAACGAGGACTTGAAATTTCATGTGGAAAGTGCGCAATGGTGGCATTCACCAGGAAGCCAATGTCTGCTTACGGAATATCAATTAACAGACAACTTATACCATACAGCAGAAGTCACAGGTTCCTGGGAGTCGTAATTGACAGAGACCTGTCTTGGACTCCGCACGTGAATTACGTGAAAAAGCGGCTGTCTGCTATCTGTCACCTGTTCAGGTTCCTTGCAGGAAAAAGTTGGGGAGTATCCATACACGGTATGTTACAGCTGTACATGGTGCTGTTCGTTGGATTCCTTCGGTACAGCCTGCCTGCAATATCCAACACCTGCAAGACTAACCTCCGCATGATTCAAAGCATTCAAGCCCAAGCCCTTAAGATATGTCTTGGCCTACCACGCAGTGCGTCAACGGCTGAAACCATTGCCATTGCCCAGGATTACCCAATCACGACGCACATTGCCGTTGAGACAATGCGTACGCATCTCAGACACTATGCTAGGACCCCTTCCCACCACCTGGCGAGCCTCACTGCTGAAAGGACCTGCTCGACATTTAGCGCTACTGTCAGTGCACATCGTGCATCGTTTACTTCAGGGTACGCACCTGCGGCCAAGCCAGTGCTTCCTCCGTGGTGTTTGAGCCGTCCACAAGTACATATAACGATTCCAGGACTACAGAAGAAATCAGATGTACCGGCCCCTGCTCTAAAACAACTGAGCTTACTCCTCTTGCATGAAAAGTACAGCAACCACGTGCACATCTATACCGATGGATCGACTACGTCGTCCAGTTCTGGTGGTGCGGTGGTTATACCAACGCGAGGAATAACACTGCGGTTCAAGACATCGCATGTCACGACCTCAACGGCAGCAGAACTAACGGCTCTGCGTCGTGCACTAGAATTCATTGACTCTGAAAGACCTACAAAATGGGCTGTGTTTTCAGACTCAAAACCGGCATTACAGTGCGTGCAGTCAGTTCTCCGACGCGGCTGTCATGAACAGTTGACGTACGAAACAGTGAAACTTCACCATCACGTCCAACAAAAAGGCCACGAGGTTGTATTTCAATGGGTACCTGGTCATTGTGGAATCAGTGGCAATGATTCCGCAGACAACGCTGCTCGCACATCACACCAAGAAGAGCTCCGCGTTCCAATTCCACTTTCGAGGACAGACGCCGCAAGGCAGCTTCGACACCTGGCACGCACTCTCTCACTGACCGAGTGGAACTCGCCAAACTTACGATTAACACGACTGCATCAATTAAACCCGTCACTACAACTCCGACCTCCATTCGGACTTCCTCGACGTGAAGCTTCGCTTCTCTGTCGCCTTTGGTTAGGTGTTGCCTTCACAAAGGCATACTCTACATTAATTGGAGTGACCGACAGTGCAGCATGCGAGGTCTGCGGCACCGACGAAACTATTGACCACCTGCTGTGCCACTGTCCACGATATGCCCAAGAGAGACAAGAACTCGCTAACGCGCTAAAAAAACTGGACAATCGGACGCTTTCCGTGCAGGTGTTGCTGGAACACCGCCCCCATCGCTCGTCGGCCCATAAAGCGGTGAAGGCACTTTTGTGCTTCTTGAGGACGACGGGCTTGTGTCAACGTCTGTGACTATTAGTGCACTAACACACGCGTCAGCGAACTAACCGCTCATTTCTCTTCTTTCCTTCCCTCCTCTCTCTCCCTGTCATCTTTGTGTTCCCTCTTCCCATTCCCCCGGTGTAGGGTAGCCAACCGGACGTTATCCTGGTTAACCTCCCTGCCTTCTGCCTTTCTCTTATTTCCTCCTCCTCCTCCACTCTCTATTGTTTGCTCCGTTCGTCCCTAGCCGAGCTGGCGGTACAGAATACGTGACGGCGAAGAAGTCACGTCCAAGGTGAGTCTGTTGCGTTTTATTGCGATGCTAGCATATTAAAATCTGATGTGTCTTCTTGGAGCACAATGATAGCGAAGCATTACGTCGTGCCGATGCATTGTTTATTAGTGTAGTTTAGCATAACGCACGGTTCAGGAGATTCGCGGGAACGAAAGCGGTCTATAGATTGAACTGTTTGTATCTTTAATATGAAAGTAAGGAAACTGAATGTCGCCATGCAATTCATTAGCCGTAGATCGTTGTGAGAGGTGGACAGCAACACAGGACAAGCATTACGCTGTACCGATGTATACGAAAACGATTCGATGAATTGAAACACATTTCGCACTCTGTATGCAAAGTAAGAAAAATGAACGTCGTCATGCAATTTTCAAGTCGTAGATCCTTGTGCAAGCTGTACAGAAACGCTGATGGACTACGTGGTATGATTCTTAGTGATAAAGAAACGCGTACTTAATCTCCTAAACGATATCTTGTATATGTGGCGCGCTACGTGGGCGAAACATAGGCTCAAAGCTCTGAAGGCCGGCCAGCACATTTATTAGGTGTCTCTACTACTATGAAAGGAGACGTGACGGCAGGTGCGCGCGTGTCTCACACTATATCTCGTGACAGTGGCCCTTTCCCACTCTTTGTATGATTCACCGCAATACATTGCTTGTGCTTGACCGCGTAACATCTTTGCGTTGCGGCAAAGCTGACTGTAGAAAACGCGATAGAAAAACATACACGTTCAAGAGTGTTTCGTCGGTCATCACCCCTTTTTGTAATGAAAAAGATTACATAGTCGTGCGTCCGTGATTTAAAAGGCTGATAAAAAAAGTCTGCGCACCTGCGTAAATTGCGTAAGAATTAGATAACGTTATGCAGGTGTCCATGCTCCTGTAAAAAACTGCAATTGAGTAGTGACTCTGTGGAGCTGGATCCGGCCCTATGGAAACACAGCCGGCTCATCAGTCCGAAAGTAGGAGCTGAAGAGAACTATTTAATGTTGATATTGCACCTCAGTGTTAGTGCCTAATTTGTGGTCAGCCAGGGACAAAGGCATTGTACTATACAGTGAGACTCCTTCTTATCCACAACGCTTATGTGGCGAACAGGAGAGCAAAATGTGAGAACGATGCGTTGAGATGAAGCAGGGCTTCTTTCATCCGGGCAGTGAAATCGGCTTTATTTTTGGTGTAACGTAAGTGGTACTCACTTTTTTAAGTCTAACTTTTACTACAACTCACAGCTTCTGTCGGTGCAGGTGCTTCTTTGCTGGAAACAACTTTTGATTTATCAAATAAAGCCTTGTCTTTAGTCTTTTCTGAATCTCGAAGAATTGGCTGAATGCATAGTTTATCAGAGTTTGTCCTCCATCAGATTGAATAGTACATTACACCTCGAGATAGCTGACACACTTCCAGAACCACAGGACAATACACACGGTATAGTGCCGACGCGCACAGCGAATTCAATTATTTTACTGCGAAGCTGTTAGCTTCTAGATGGTCGGCATTTCACAGCGCAGCTGTATATGCTCTTTCTGTAGTTTTACATGCCAAAACCAGTTCTGATTATGAGGCACACCGTAGTGGAGGGCTCCGGATTAATTTTTACCACGTGGGGTTCTTTAACGTGCACTACAACTCAAGCACACGGACGTTTTTTGCATTTCGACTTCATCGAAATGCAGCCGCCGCGGCCGGGATTCGATCTCGCGACTTCGTGCTCAGCAGCGCAACGCCTTAGCCACTGAGCCACCACGGTGGGCGGAGCTGTATATGTCTACCCTCCCATAGATTCGTTAATGTCCGTGCCTCAAAACTCCCGCGCCTTCTATGAGGAGGCAAAACTAACCTGTAATCCATGTGCTGACACCTGGCGTAGCAAGAGGAAAGCTAAGAAACCACCCAATATTACATAACACCACCCTCTATGAGAAGGCAGACCAAAAGAGTAAGGCATGTGCTTGCACCTGGCGTAGCAAGAGGAAAGCTAGGAAACGGGCGGCGAGTAGCAGCGAAGATCGTGCCCGAGAGGCTGCCCGTAACCGGTGGGCTCAACAGGAAGATGGGTGCCACGAAGCGTAGAATGCGGCGAAGCGACGCAGGTACCGCGCCAGTAAATTGGAAGAGCACAAAGGTGCGTATGCGAAATTTCAGAGAGACTTTTCGGACAGACATTTCGGATTCAGTTGTGCGGTGCTAGACAAACTGTGGTTCGAGAATGATTTGATGATGATTGGTAGCGTTCGAGATGTCGTGAAGCGTGAACGTGAAGCGGTTTTGACAGCTGCCCCATCTCCTGACCTAGCCAGCTGCTCGGTTTGGCTGCGCCGAGGGAGCGCTAATGGCCGTAGTGCGCGTCGATCATTAGGTATGGCAGGTGGTTGCTAACAAGCCACCTGCTGCATTTCTGCGCCTGTGCGAAGAACGGAATAGGCAATTAGTATATTGCGTGCGCTGGTATGGGGAAGCCGCGTGTAGTGCGTACTTCTGAAGAACTGTTGCGGTGGTAGCCCACATTCACAGAGTGAATGGCTGCGATTTATGTAGCGAGAGCTACATTAGCCGTATTCTCGCCGTTTCGCTGCGGCTGGTGGCCGCTCCGCGAGCTTAGCCGTTCCCTAGCGACCGCCGCAGCTGGCAGCGCCGCTTGCCGCACCATCTGGCATCATGTCAGAGGAGGAGCAGCTGAAACCGCGTTGCAACAGCAGAGGAGGAGCCGGCGTTGCATCGTATATATAGAAGGGGCGGCTCGGTGGGATTCGTCGAGAGATATTGAAAGTGAGTCGGAGAGACTGAAAGAAGCCAGGCTTCGTCGTCGGAACGAAACCAAGAGGAGGCAGCGCGCCGAGGAGACGGAGGAAGAACGAGCCTAACGCCTCGAGAAGCGTCGTAAGTACGAAGCGGCCAGGCGAGTGGATCCAGATGAGGATAGCACCCGAAACGTGTTCAAGTCACTGGACGATAACTCCTTATGGTCCCGCTTCACCGACCATCGGGCCGTCTTTGTGGCAATTGAGAAACAACAAGATGAATACTTTCAAAATAAATGTGTTACACTTTAAAAATGTCTATTCTATAATGTAACCATAACTTAACGAGGTAACAACCATACCTAAACACTCAGACGTACGAAGCTAAACGATAAAGATGTAACCGTAGAGAGAACCAAGCTAAATAATAAGATTAACCGTACCTCTCGCTATGCACACCCAGGCATCACTGAGTTAAGCCACAGCCAATTTTTTCGCGTCCGGCGTCCGTGGGCAAAAAATGTGGACCTATCCCGGAGGTGGTGCAATACCGGCCGCCCATGGCGGAAGTGAAGCAGGCTTCAAGCACTCAGCAAAGTGAAGCGAAAAGTGCATACATTATTTGGAATCACGCATACAATATACAGAACAGCATACGTTTCAATAAAGAACAAGCACGAAACAAGGATCCGAACCAGATAATTGATGATAAGACGCTTCTGATAACAATGCGAAGCACGCAGCCCTCCCCGCATACGTTCCCCGGTAAAGATCACTGTTGCACGAGCTGCCGCGGCGTCGGCAGTTTGCGACGTGGGCAGTATATAGCCTTTCGACTAGCCTTACGTATATAAAAGAACCAGCCTAGCAACTGATTTCATTGTTGTTCCAGCACCGCTATTGCCGGTGGCGTGCTGTCAAAATTACCATTACTCCCATTACTCTGAATTAGCATTATTATCATTACTCTAAAGTAATAAAGCATTGCATAGCCCCCTCAGCAGTTGTAGCGGTGGTTTTCAACAGCTTCAGTAGACATCCACTTTCACTGGGCCGGGATGACGAGTCAATTTCTTTTTTATGAGCACCTAGCTCTTGCTAATCACAAGGCTAGAACTGCAAATTGATGGAGCCGTCCGCTATTGAAGCAATTCTTGGCACATGCTGTATGGCCTGTAGAAACGAGGCCTGTAGAAACAGTTGCTGAAACCAGTTGGAGCATGGACACCTGCATATATATATATTTTTTTATTTTTTACGCACAGCACATGGGTGCCCAGACTTTTAAATGCGTATGCATTTTTATGCCTACCCAACAAGGAAAACCGTCCGTCCGTCCGTCCGTCCATCCGTCTATCCGTCCCTCCGTCCGTCCCTTAGTAAGACGATCGCTTTCAATATAGGGCGCGCAGCAGCGAGCGAATTGACCTTCTTACTGCCTCTCGCTTCAACTCGAACAAAGCGTCCAGGACACAGCGCACACAAAACTATCAGCAGTCGACGCCCTCTGTCTCCATCGCAGATCGCTTTCAAGATAGGGCCCGGGCGGCCGCGCCAAACGTAGCCGCTGCAAGAGTACGGTTGATCATGGTTCATAATGGTTCGACGCGAATGGATCAGGCGCTAAAGAGCGTTAACGGGTTATAATGATCGGAAGTCATCAGCACACCTGGCGCCGCCGCCTGCAGAAGTATGCTTGCGTCTTCAATTCACCTTGCACCGCCGTCCACAGCAGTTCGTGTCGCCGCAGCGCTGTTGTTTATACTGGTCGGATCAAGTTTCATAACATTGATAATGACACCGGGCTGCGTGGAGAGGAACAAGTGACACAATGCTTACGCATACTTAGACAACTCCCAAAGGGTTTTCTGCGTGAATTTTTATCAATAGCTTTGCTATCACGAACACAGGCGTACGTTATCATTTTCCTTCAATAAAGAGGGGTACACACTGACGAAAAGCTATTGAACGTGTATGTTTTCTATCAGGTTGCATAAGGCCGATTTTCTTTGGCCAGCTTTGCCGCAATGCAGTACTGTTACGCGGCCAAGCATATAAAGCGTATTGCTGTGAAGCAAACGAAGAGTGGATAGGGGCCACTGTCACGGAAGATCGTGTGATACTCGCGCGCACCCGCCGTCACGTCTCCTGTCACAGTAAAAGCACGGCGATGCCTAATATGCTGGCTGGTCTTCAGAGATATTTCGGGCGTGGCTGTGGTGATTTGAGCCCTTGTCTCGCCCACCTAGCGCACCCCGTGTACAAGATCGTAACGGTGATTAAGTACGCGTTCCTTAACTATACATGCGCGCACGTGCCTCAGAATCACTAGACTCTATCCACGTCCGCGTTAAGTGTTGCTGTACAGCTTTCACAAGGGTCTACGGCTAAGAAATTGCATGGAGTCGTTCAGTTTTCTTATTTTCACGTGCAAAGTACAAAGAGTTCGATTCATAAACTGTTCTCGCTGCCGTGAATCTCCCGAAGTGTGTCGTATGCTCAGCTACACTAATAAACAATGCATCGGCACGACGTAACGCTTTGCATTAGTGTCCTCGAAGACGACAACTCAATTCCAATCGTGTCCCCCTGTCACCATCAGATTTTAATGTGTTAGCATCGCAAGAAAACGCTACAAAATCACGTGGGACGTGACTTCATCGCCGCGCCTGTCGCGCATTCTGTACTGCCACCTCGGCTATAGGGAAGAACGGGGCTAACGTTCTCCTTTGTAGTAACTAGGCGAAGACAGAACTCAAGAACCAAGAGTCTTCATATTTCTCTCTCTCAACCACTGCTCCTAACGCATGCGCAGAAACAGTACTTAAATCCAATTTTGTTGTTCTCGTCATTTTTCCGTAGTGGCGTGAACACCCTATTTTTCTTCCAAGGGCGCTAAAAATAATATACATGTATATTTTATTATTACCAAAATAAAAGGCAATCGAGCTTTTCTTTGCCCATCACATCCATTCAAAATTAATGAATAATAACGTTTCGTTTGAATAAAAATAAAACTTGTCATGTCTTTTTTTTTCGAATCAGCCAGTCAGTCAAGAACTTTATCGAGGTCCTGAGGAGTTTTAAGCCGTTGGAGATCCCACGCGGGGAGCTCCTCCGGCGGAAACCGTATAGGCGACGCCCAAGTCCGGACGGGAACGTGGTGACGCTCCGCCAGTTCTTGGGCCCTCTGGACGGCCTTGAGTTGGAGTTTGAGGTCCGGGCTTTTGAGGACTTCTTTCCATTCGGGCTCACTGGAGAGAGGGCCCTTTGGTAACGCGGTACATTGCCATAGCATGTGCAAGAGTGAGCAATAATGTTCTGGGCAGTCTGGGCAATTTGCCGGGATGTCGGAGTTGTAGTGACTTAGTAGGCCTCGTGATGGATACGAGTCCGTTTGTAGCATTCGAAACGCGGCCACCTGCGCGCGTTCGAGTTTGGCGTGCAGGAGTGGGTATTTTATTCTGCCTTTCCGATAGTGTGAGGTGATTTCTTGGTAAGTGAGTAGCGGGTCATTAAACTGAATGTCCAGCCCCTCGGAACCCGTGGGACCGTCGCGGCGGGCAAGTTCGCGCGCACGGTCGTGGGCCGTTTCATCGAGGTTGGGTTTTTGCGGGTTAATGCCTTTTCCCATGTGAGCGGGGAACCTGGATAGGCATCGTTTGCTCTCTTTTGAGCTCGCTAGTTGTATAAACTCTACTTCTTTAGATATATTTACGTTGCCGCTTTCATAGGCCCGAATACGGCACGCGAGCCCGTGAGGACATGGGTAAATGTGGGATATGCCAAGGCGATGGCTACGGCTATCTGTTCTGCTTTAGCGCTGGTGGTCGTTTTAACCGATGCAGATGATCGTAACGTTCCGTTGCCGTCCACGACTGCTATCGCGAGAGTGGATGAGTTGCCGCAATGGGCCACGTCCACAAATGCGGTGTCGGAATGCGGGCGCCTACCCAGGTTGTTTTGTGGATGGACGTTTTTGGCCAAACAGTGACACTTTGTAGTTATCTCTAATTTCGCTCGGTAGAGTAACCGCGTCTTCGAGATACGGAGATGGGGAGACATTAGTTTCGTTTAGGATTAGTTCCACCGGCTTTGGACGAGGATAGGCGGAGTACTTGCGCCATAGTCTGAGCCTCGATCACTTCGTCGATGTTGTTGTGCATGCCTAGCTGATCAACCTTTCCTGTACTTGCTCTTTGTGGAATGCCCAAGACCTATTTGATGCTCTTGCGCATGAGTGTGTTTAGTTTCGTCTTTTCTATTTTCGTCCAGTTGTGGACAGAGGCGACGTAATTAATGTGACTCATAAGGAACGCGTGGTATACGCGCAGAAGGTTATCTTCGCAGAGACCCTTCCTGCGCCCCGAGACTCTGTGGATAAGTCTGATCATGTTTTCGGTTTTGGCGGTTAAGTGTTTGATTGTGTGTCCGTGGTATCCGGTGGCTTCGATTAGGAGCCCAAGAATGCGTATGTGGTCGACTCGCGGAATCTGCCCGTCTCTTGTGTGTAGTGCGATCGGAAGTTCGTCTAGAGGGGTTCGGTAGCGAACTCCTTGGCACGACTTGCGAAATAGTTAGAGTTCCGATTTCTTGGTAGATAGTTTCGTTCCTGTGTCTAGTAGGTACTCATTTGTGGCATCTAGGGCAGACTGTAATGCCGGCTCCATGTCTGCCAGGGAGCCTCCCGGGCTCCAGATGGTGATGTCATCTGCGAATAGAGCGCAGTTTACGTTCGGGATGTCTCGTAGTTTGTCTGCGAGTCCCTTCATCACTATGTTAAATAGTAATGGAGAGATGACTGAGCCTTGCGGGGTTCCGACGGAGCCCAGCGTGTAAGGGTCCGACTTAAGTTGTGAGACTCGCAGTCGGGCTTCTCTGTCTTTTAGGAAAGAGCGAACGTACTCCTGAATGAAGGATTTTTTTCTTAATAGAGCCTCCCCCTCCCCCCCCCCCCTTTACCTCTTCGCCCTTCAATCGCAACCACCATATAACCAGCATTGTTGATGTCGCTCAGAATTGTTTCCGGACCGCTCTTCGTCCAAAGCTTCGCGACCATGCTAATTGACCTTGCAATGCAGGCCAACTTGCTGCGAACCAATTCTCATTGAAGCTTTTATTGTGTCTTTGCAGAGACAAGTTCTAATTCATAATAAAGTTTTCGTCCGATACGCAACGAGTGCTACAGTATCAGCCCAATCTTTCAGTAAGAACGAAACAACCCGTCGTACGAATGCATGCAGTTAAACCACGCGAACGTGCTCTGTCATGTTGCCTGCTACATGCACCAAGAGCAATTGCGCGCGCGATTTATTTTGTTTTGCTGCCAATTTCATCGCGAGCTATGGCTTCCGCGTCGGTTCATCGGTGTGGTTTAAATTGTGGCGCTTGAACGTCTCGAAACTAAGCAGTGTGGCTTATGAGTGACGCAATAGTGGAGGCCCATCCGAATTCATGTTCACCACTCGGGGTTCTTCAACGTGGACCTTAAGCACGGTACACGAGCGTGTTTTTGCATTCCGCCTCTGTCGGAATGCGGCCTCCGAAACCTATAGAATCGAAGCCGCTTCCTCGTGTTCAGCAGCTGAGTCACTGAGCCACCGCGGCGGCTATTGGGACATGTTCTGAAAGGTACGTGCTTTTTTATTGCGATAGCAATTATATGGACACTTCAACCGGATTTCTGCCGTCGCCGTAGCCGTCGCCGTCACCGTGAGGTTCCGTATACATAAAATCTTCACCGCGCGGCGTATGCCCGAGCGGAAGCGTGCGGGGACGCGCGCTATCACGGAGAGCGAACGCACTCAATCTCCCACGCGCAAGCAACGAAGCGGGAAGCCAGCGCCGGAGGGAGCGGGGCATTTCTACTCTGCCAACAACCGCGCCCGTCGCTCGACCGCACCGTCTCTTATCTCTCCCACGCGCAAGCAAGGAAGCGGGAAGCCAGCGCCGGAGGGAGCGGGGGGGGGGGCGCACTTCTACTCTGCCAACAACCGCACTCGTCGCTCGCCGCACCGTCTCTTGTCTCCACACGGCTCTGACCTTTATGCACTGTGCATTCGCCGCTCAGTTTCTGTTGAAGCGATAGACCGCACGTACCTTCGCCCGCTGCAGCGTATGGGCTTGCTGCCAGCGTTTTGACAGTCGTTGTCTGCAGTCATTCAGTGTGATCTATTCATGTTTGTTTGTGCGCGCTCACACCACGCTTGTTCATTCAGTTAGTAATAGCCGGGCCACATTTTCCAACGCACGCTACACATGTAATGCTGCCCGGATCGGCAGTGCAGCGCTACGGGAAGCGCTTCTCATCAACACCACCGTTTCACACGCGCCTTCTCGTGGTCATCGAGTCTCTCTTCATGTCGGTCAACTTACGCCGCAGCACACCTGCTTACTTAATCAGCTCATGTTTACTACAATTCATATTGCTACCAAAGCCGCTCACCTTACTTCGTATGACATTGCTGTGTTGCTATCGCATTCATTGCTTCGCCCTTAGGGCGAAACTGTGACATTTTTTTGGAAAACAAAGCAAAACAGATAGCAGTATTGGGACCCGACCTGCAAACATCAACACTAGGCCTATATGATATGCCAAAATAGTTGGTTCGAGGTATTTAGATTCGCTGACGTCTAGCGCATCTGAAAATATAGACTGCTTCTCTCAAGAACGCACATATACTACATTCTTTCGAGACAGAAATGTGCTTACCTTTAGTTGTCTACCTTGTCGTATGCTTCGCGAACTGGACAATAAAGAATGCGTGGTTTAGGTGGATCCCATTGCAATGGGCATGCTGCTGCTGCTGATGAAGATGATGACGATTTAATGGCATCCCCTTTGAAACGGGCGGTGACAAATAGTCATGTAGCCTGCATGATTTAATCGCGTATGCCATACATGTTTCTAGTTGAGCATTTTTGTATGCATCTCCTTAACCCGCAGTGCTTGCTTCCAACGCCCTCCGTTTCTGCCTCACCCGCATCGGCAGCTTAGTGGCTATGGCGTTGTGCTGCTGAGGACGCGGGTTCGATCCCGGCCGCGGTTTGCGTCATTGAGGTAAAGGTGAAGCGGAAAAAAAGTGCTCGTGTAGATTTAGGTGCCCGTTATAAATAGCCCCAGGTGATCAAAATTAAGCCGGAGTCCCCCACTACGGCGTGCCTGATAATTAGATCGTGGTTCTGGCACGTAAGACCCCAGAATTTAATTTTCATTGCTGCTTCCTCACGCAAGAAAACAAAAACTACAGAGGCACTTAAGTCTTCTTATACGGGCATTGAATGTGAAAGCGTTGATGACTTGACCAATCCCCAAAATTTGTGCGGCACACCTCCAAAATTGACTTTCAACAATTGGAAAATTGAGTTGACCCACGTTCAAAACCGACCTGGCCCTCTCCCAAAATTTACTTTGCCCGATTCGGGAACACGACCAAGTGAAAAGTCTCGCGTCGGAGAGTCAGAATGCTTTCGCATTCAAGGCACGTAGAGAGACTTAAATGCCTCTGTAACTTTTTGGGTGTGGGCCAGTGCGTCCGTCCGACGCTGTGGCTGTTCACCGTGGGATTTCGCAGTGCGAGCCGCATCAGGTCCAGCGCCGGGAGAGTGACGTCCTCACTTGGTTACGTGGGTTTTCTTGCGCCCGAAGCTGGCCGAATTTTCTGCTTCACGGGGCATAAAGGCATTCGGTTTAAAACAAAATAACGACATCAGACCGCGGGTACTTGCCTGTTGTTGGAGCTTTTAAAATGTTGCGACTGAGGCTTGACAATTGCGCATATAAATGGTGATGCTTAGGTAGAACTATGTTCACTTCGTGCTATAGGTGATATGTGAATTGGTGATATGCGTCCCAGAGCAACACTGACAGACGCCGTAGTATAGAAGGCTATGTCTGGACCACCTGTGGTTCTTTAACGAGCACATCAATTTAAGCTTACACAAGCGTTATTGCATGTCTCACTCATTAAAAATGGTAGGCGACCCTAATCTTTGACTTAGGTGTCTCTTAGTGACACTCGCACCTCGGCGTTGGTGTTCTCTGCATTTGTGGGCGGTAATCAGTAATTTCTAATTAATTTTTATTATTCCAGACACTTCAATAACTCAACTTGTAACTAAACGTATGTTCTGATATCATTTCTATAATGAAACCTGTGAATTTTGTACTATACTATTTTTTTCAAGCGAAGTTTGTATATGCTAGCCTGCGCCGGCGATGTAACGCTAAAACTCCGGCTCCTGCGGCTGCTCGCCGGCGCCGAAGCGTGAGTCATTAGGCACGGTGCCAACTGCGTGTACGTACGCGCTCACGCCACGTGCCCAGCCAATCAGAGCCGTTTGGCTTCCACCGGGGAGGCAAAGGGGCAGAAAATGGTATCACGCGCGCAGCGCCCACTCCGTTGCCGTTAAGTTCAGTCTCGGAAAACCGATGGCACGGCCGCGCATTGTGCGTACCCCCGAACAACAGGCAGCTCTCGACGAGTGCCGACGGGAGATCGCCCGTGAAAGGGCACGTCGACGGCGGGCCGATCCTACGGTGCGAGCCGCTGAAGCTGCGGTGCTCCGCCAACGCCGAGCAGATCACCAGACCTTCCCTCGGTCACGTTCAAGTATCGTCAAACACAAGGTGCACCCGGACAAGCTTCGCTTACCCCCATTTTCCGGTATGGGAAGGGCCGACGATTTGTTCTATTTTTGCTGAATTTCGTCCCGGTCGTCTCAGGGGGTGAACCGGAACCGCTGCGCCAGAAACAAGAGTGTCACTCGATGCTCGTGCCACTAAATAGCAACCATCGCGGCAGGGAATCGAGCCCTCGACCACAGCAGCAGACCGCCATAGCCACCACAAGCCACCGCGCGGCGCGTAATCGGTATATATATATATATATATATATATATATATATATATATAACGGCGGTAATCGCAATGTCTACGCTCACATCCGGATACACGTACGCGAAGATGAACATGCTCAGGCAAACACACTATCATCATCATCATCATCAGCCTATATTTATGTCCACTGCAGGACGAAGGCCTCTCCCTCCGATCTCCATTACCCTTGTCTTGCGCTAGCTGATTCCAACTTGCGCGTGGACATTCCTAACTTCATCACCCCGCCTAATTTTCTGCCGTCCTCGACTGCGCTTCCCTTCTCTTGGTATCCATTCTGCAACTCTATTGGCCCACCGGTTATCAATCCTACGCATTGCATGGCCTGCCCTGCTCCACTTTTTTCTCTTAATGTCAATTAGAATATCGGCTATCCCCGTTTGCTCTCTGATCCACACCGCTCCTTTCCTGTCTCTTGACGTTAGGCCTAACATTTTTCGTTCCATCGCTCTTTGGGCGGTCCTTAACTTGTTCTCGCGCTTTTTTGTTAACCTCCAAGATTCTGCCCGATATATTAGCACTGGTAGAATGCAATCTTTGTACACTTTATTTTCAACGACAGTGGTAAGCTCCCAGTGTGGAGTTGGCAATGGCTGCCGTATGCACTCCCACGCAGTTTTATTCTTCTGTAAATTTCCTTGTCACGATCAGGGTCCCCTGCGAGTAATTGACCTAGATAAACGTACTCCTTTATAGACTCTAGAGGCTGACTGGCGATCCGGAATTCTTGTTCCCTTGCAAACTGTTGAGCATTATCTTTGTCTTATGCATATTAATCTTCAACCCCACTCTTTCACTTTCTCGGATGAAGTCCTCGATCATTTGTAGCAATTAATCCCCATTGTTGCTGAATTGGACAATGCCATCTGCAAACGAAGGTTGCTAAGATATTCGCTATTGATCCTCACTCCTAAGTCTTCCCAGTCTAAGAGCTTGAATACTTCTTCTAAGCATGCAGTGAATAGAATAGGAGAGATTTAGTCTCCTTGCCTGACCCCTTTTTTGATAGGTAACTTTCTACTTTTCTTGTGGAGAACCAAGGTAGCCGTGGAATAGTTGCAGATATTTGCCAAGATATTTACGTATGCCTTCTGTACTCCTTGATTACGCAATGCCTCTATGACTACTGGTATCTCTACTGAATCAAATAATTTTTCATAATCTATTAAAGCCATATAGAGAGGTTGATTGTACACCGCATATTTCTCGATTACCTGATTGATGACATGAATTTTATCCATTTTAGAATATCCCTTCGTGAAGCCAGCCCGTTCTCTTGGTTGACTGAAGTCGTGTTGCCCTGATTCTATTGGAAATTATCTTGGTGAATATTTTATATAACATTGAAAGCAAGCTATCATCATCATCATCATCAGCCTATATTTATGTCCACTGCAGGACGAAGGCCTCTCCCTGCGATCTCCAATTACCCCTGTCTTGCGCTAGCGTATTCCAACTTGCGCCTGCGAATTTCCTAACCTCATCATCCCACCTGACTTTCTGCCGTCCTCGACTGCGCTTCCCTTCTCATGGTATCCATTCTGTAACCCTAATGGTCCACCAATTATCCATCCTACGCATTACATGGCCTGCCCAGCTCCAATTCTTCCGCTTAATGTCAACTAGAATATCGTCTACCCCCGTTTGTTCTCTGATCCACACCGCTCTCTTCCTGTCTCTTAACGTTACTCCTAAGATTTTTCGTTCCATTGCTCTTTGTGCGGTCCTTAACTTGTTCTCGAGCTTCTTTGTTAACCTCCAAGTTTCTGCCCCATATGTTAGCACCGGTAGAATGCAATGATTGTACACTTTTCTTTTCAACGACAGTGGTAAGCTCCCAGTCAGGATTTGGCAATGCCTGCCGTATGCACTCCAACCTAATTTTATTCTTCTGTAAATTTCTTTCTCATGATCAGGGTCCCCTGTGAGTAATTGACCTAGATAAACATATTCCTTTACAGATTCTAGAGGCTGACTGGCGATCCTGAATGCTTGTTCCCTTGCCAGGCTATTGAACATTATCTTTGTCTTCTGCATATTCATCTTCAACCCAATTCTTGCACTTTCTCGATGAAGGTCCTCAATCATTTGTTGTAATTCCTCTCTCCCTTGTTGCTCAATAGGACAATGTCATCTGCAAACCGAAGGTTGCTGAGATATTCGCCATCGATCCTCACTCCTAATCCTTCCCATTCCAAGAGCTTGAATACTTCTTCTAAGCATGCAGTGAATAGCATTGGAGAGAGTGTGTCTCCTTGCCTGACCCCTTTCTTGATAGGTATCTTTCTACTTTTCTTGTGGAGAACCAAGGTAGCTGTGGAATCCTTGTAGATATTTGCCAAGATATTCACGTATGCCTCCTCCACTCCTTGATTACGCAATGCCTCTATGACTGCTGATATCTCTACTGAATCGAATGCCTTTTCATAATGTATGAAAGCCATATTGAGAGGTTGATTGTACTCCGCAGATTTCTCGATTATCTGATTGATGGCATGAATATGGTCCATCTTAGAATATCCCTTCCTGAAGCCAGCCTGTTCTCTTGGTTGACTGAAGTCAAGTGTTGTCCTGATTCTATTGGAAATTATCTTGGTGAATATTTTATACAATACTGAAAGCAAGCTAATGGGTTTATAATTCTTCAATTCTTTAACGTCTCCCTTCTTATGGATTAGTATAAGGTTGGCGTTCTTCCAGCTCTCTGGTACACTTGAAGTCGTGAGACATTGCGTGTAAAGGGCCGCAAGCCTTTGAAGTATGATATCTCCTCCATCCTTGATTAAATCGACTGTTGTTACATCTTCTCCAGCAGCTTTTCCCTTGGTCATGTCTTTCAACGCCCTTCTAACTTAATCGCTAGTTATAGAAGGAGCCTCTGTATCCTGTTCATCACTACTTCGAACGAAAGTAGCTTGGCTGCTCTGGGTACTGTATAGGTCAGTATAAAATTCTTCCGCTGTTTATACTATGTCATCCAAATTGCTGATGATATTACCCTGCTTATCTTCCAGTGCATACATCTTGCCTTGTCCCATGCTAAGTTTTCTTCTCACTGATTTGATGCTGCGTCCATATTTTATGGCTTCCTCAATCTTCCCCACGTTATAATTTCGAATAACCCTTACTTTCCACTTGTTGATCAGTTTTGACAGTTGAGTGAATTCTATCTGACTTCTTGAGTTTGACAGGTTTTTTGTTACTTGGGAGAGCTTACCTACTGGTTGCCTTGGTGCCCTACATCCCACTTCAATTGCTGCTTCTGATATCAACCTAGTTACGGTTTCATTCATTACCTCTATGCTGTCTTTATCTTCCTTTTCTAAAGCTGCATATTTGTTTGCAAGCACCAGTCTGAATTGGTCTGCTTTTACCCTTACTTCGTCTAGGTTGGCCTGTTTCTTCTTGACTAATTTTATTCGTTCCCTCTTCAAATTGAGATAAATCCTAGATCTGACTAACCTATGGTCACTGCACTTTACCCTACCTAACACTTCTACACCCTGCACTATGCTGGGATTGGCAGAGAGTATGAACTCTATTTCATTCCTTGTTTCTCCATTAGGGCTTTTCCAGGTCCACTTCATGTTGCTACGCTTCCTGAAGAAGGTGTTCATTATTCGGATCCTATTCCTTTCCACGAATTCTACCAACAGGTCTCCTCTAGCGTTCCTACAATCGATACCGTAGTTAATAATTAATTATGGGGTTTTACGTGCCAAAACCAAGATCTCATTATGAGGCACGCCGTAGTGGGGGACTCCGGAAATTTGGACCACCTGGGGTTTTTAACCTGCACCCAAATCTAAGTACACGGGTGTTTTCGCATTTCGCCCCCATCGAAATGCGACCGCGATGCCGTAGGTGCCAAATCCTTGTTCACCAGCCTACGTTTTCCCCACTTTTGCATTGAAGTCGCCCATGACAACAGTATACTGAGTTTGCGCATTCCTCATCGCTAATTCAACATCTTCATAAAACTGTTCTATTTCTTCATCATCGTGACTGGAGGCTGGGGCGTAGACTTGTACTACCTTCATTCTATACCTCCTATATAAAATCACGAGCACTATAGGATTACTATAGAAGCACGAGCAGCTAAATATGCAGCTATAGGCAACTGCGTGCTGATATGCGCCTGCGTGCGCAATGTCTATACGTTTTCCAGTGAAGAGGAACCTCTGCGTGTGCGCCCGCACGCGCGCGAGAGCGGATCAAGTCACGCAGAAAAGGCTTAGGCTGGCGAAGCGTCAAATTATGCCCCTTTGCCGCTCATCGGGTGCCTTTAGGAAACAGCTGTGAACGTTCTACACCGATATAAGCGAGTCACGTACAGGGCGTATCGTGTTCCGGCGCGTGCGCGCGCGATTATACGGCACAGTCAGTGTCCAGATGATGCCGAATAATATATCGTATTCCCTGGTAATTGTAGAGCGTCTCAGACGACAAGAAAAATCATTTTATAAAATTCAGTGATTTCTGGCAAAGATGTGGTAGCAGATACAGCTGCCCATAAGCTTTCCGTCACTCAATAAATAAATAAATCAATCTTTATTTTAATACCTCAAGAACAACTGGAGATATGAATGTACTGATGCAGAGAAATGAACAAAAGAGCTGTCACAATTAAACGACGAAAAGGCATGGGATAAGAAATAGTGTAACTCTATAGAAAACTTGCAAAAATCAGTTCTTCGCGCACTGTGGTGTGCGTTCAGGAGAAGGAAGAAGTGATTATACCATCACGTGCATGCAACCGAACGTGAGCGCCCGAGCGCAGCCGTGGAACCACCGAAGCATCTCAAGAACCCGGCAGCACAAATGCGTGCACAGACTCGGAGCACACCATCAAATACATGAGCTGAGCCAGTCTATAAAAGGCGTACGGCTGAAGCGTGAATCTCCGTGCTCCACTGCCTGATGATGGCGATAACACTGTACGAGCCATCTACGCGACTTCATGTGGCGTCTAGGGAGGCAACTGCTCCCAACACGCGACAGATTAGAGCGATGGGGTATGGTCCCATCTTCGTTGTGTCCCGATTGCCCGCTTCAAGAATCCAACAAGCATGTGCTGCTGTAATGCGTCGTTGCTAGGGTATTTTGGAGAGCCGTGCATGCTGGTTTCCGTGGCCTTGGAGTTAACCGCTTTATTACATCTGGTCTTTGCTCACGCGGCCACTTCGCGCGACTTTTAATTGCAAAAAAAATTAAATTATGGGGTTTTACGTGCCAAAACCAGTTCTGATTATGAGGTACGCCGTAGTGGGGGACTCCGGAAATTTGGACCACCTGGGGTTCTTTAACGTGCACCTAAATCTAAGTACACGGGTGTTTTCGCATTTCGCCCCCATCGAAATGCGGCCGCCGTGGCCGGGATTCGATCCCGCGACCTCGTGCTCAGCAGCCCAACACCATAACCACTGAGCAACCACGGCGGGTACTTTTAATTGCAGCGGGGGCATTTTGTTTATGCCGTAACCACTGCGAAGCAGTTGCCGTGGGACCGCCGCGCTCTGTTTCCACTTTTGAAGAGGCTCTACTCAGAGTTACTGTCGTTTTTGTCAGAGGAGTTGTTCTTCCTTGGGAAAGAGGAATTCCTTCGGCAGTGGTCATGCCGTTTCCTGTCGGTGGCTGATGGACGCGTATGGTTTAATTTCCGACCAGCCCGGTTCTTGTAGCCCGGCCATCAAAAGTGTTCACTGATTATACATAATGTGTATACGCGCCCGTGATTTCTGTGTGCGCGTGATCTTCTACGGGTGATCATTTTTTGTAAATACACATCACATAGCATCACTACAAATTTATGCAAAGTGCCTCTGTCACATTATCATTGTAAATAACCATTTTGTATACTGTACATATTCAACATCATTGTATATAATGTGACAATAATTTCATGTGTAACTGTGCGTTTCCGTGGGTCCGTATTATGGTTCTATGTTCGTGTGGACTCGGACATTTCTACGAAAACGTGCCGTGTATATACAGTGCTCCGTACGTTGTATATATAATCTTCCTAGTGAAATTGTGCCGTCATTGTGACTCAGTGTTCGTATCGTCTTTTCTTGAAATAAACTTTTTCGAAACACGAGTCGGTTCCGGCCTTGGACCCAGGCCACAGCGATAAGGCTCATCTCGAGCGCCGCCCACACGATCGGTGCTATGCGATGCTGGGTCGGTCTTGCGAACGACTACGTCCATCCACATGACACACACTGCTGCTAGGCTGGTGGCAGCCTTCACCATTTACCCCGGCATGAGGCGCATCTCCAGCGCCGCCCATACGATGGGTACCATGACATGCCGGAGTGTTCCTCGTACCGTTACGCGCACATTCACACAGCATAAGACGCGCTCCCACATGACGCACCTCCCCGATATAGACATTACAAGACACAATACCAACCATTACCAGGAATTTGGATGATGATGATGATGATGGTTTATTGGCATCCCCTTTGAAACGGGGCGGCGACAAATAGTCACCTAGCCTGCTTGATTTAATCAGGTATACTATACATGTGCTTTATCTAGCATTTTTGTATACCTCTCATTATTCTTTTTTCTTTTTCAAAACTTTACCTTGTACCGCTACCTATGATTTTAAGAGATCAGGTCGTATCCGTCTTTTCCCAGCTTTTTTTCCACCAGTACTCTAATCGTCTCTTGCTTATCTCTACGGCTGATCTGTTGATGTTTCCTTCCACTTTAAACCCAAGCGCTTCTGGGAGTTGCACGTTACCTACGGTTCTCGCTGGGTGGATCCCGTCGCATTCCATTAGGATGTGCTGTGTGGTCTCCGGATCTTTACTGCAGCATACACATGCCTCATCTAGTTCCGACTATTTGCTCCGGTATGTTTTGGTCCTTAGGCAACCGGCTCGAGCCTCAAATAACAAGGCACTGCCCTTTGTGTTATCGCGCAGATTTTCCCTTATAATTTCTCTCTTCTCACTCTTGTAAATCTCCATTGTCCTTTTTGCTTCCATTCTTTGCATCCAATTTACGGTCTCTATTTCTCTCACTTTCTTTCTGATGACTCCTGGTTGTCTATCCACAGTTTCGATTATCCTGTACTAGGTTGCCAACTTCCTTGACCTCTTCCTCCATTCTGTGTCCACGCTTTTCATGTAGAGATACTTGTGCACTTTAGGAGGAGGAGGAGGAAAAAACATTTATTTAAGCCAGCAGTTTAGTTGGCTGGGCCTAGGCCTCCCACGTGGGGACATCGAGGTCTTGCCTCTTCGCCGCCTCGCAGCCTTGTGGGGTTCCCGCGCATCCGAGAGTGAATTTCTCCGATTGAATATCTCCAACCGAGAGGAACGCCCTTCGGTTGGATAGAAAGTCTCGTACGTAGTTGTAGGTGCGCTCTCCGAGGTTTAGTAGGGAGATGGGTTCGAGGATAGTAGAGTGCGCGACACTATCGAAGGCGCACTCGATATCTTTAGCCGCCCATTTATTTTCAGCCATGTTCCCGAGCCTTCAAAACTAATTTTGCTCTGTGCTTCTCAGACTTCAAAAGAGGCCCAACCCATGTCACCCTGCACTGCCTCCTTTGTGGTATTACCGTCGGCTCCCAAAGCCAACCGTCCCACTGATCTTTGGTTAACTTCCAATCCCGACAAGATGTCCGATTTTAAGCATATAATTGCATTTGCGAATGTTAGCGCTGGCACCATTACTCCTTTCCAGATTCCACGCACCACCTCATACTTATTCTGGCCCCACAGTGCTCTGTGTTTCATTATTGTTCCATACCGCTTCCCCTTTATTTTCAGATTATCTTGGTGGCTGCTTGAGTAATTCTTTCCTTCGTTTATGTGTACGCCGAGGTACTTATATTGCTTCACTATGGGTATTACTTGCTGTTGAATTGACACCAAGAAGTTACGCGTCTCTTCATTAAAGATCATAATTCCTGATTTCTCTGTGCTAAACTTAAGGCCTAGATTTGTCGCTGCATTCCGACAGATATTCACCAGTATCTGTAAATCTTTTTTATTGTCCGCTAGTAGCACAATGTCGTCTGCGTACATCAGTCCAGGGACTTTCGGTTGCACCATTTGTCCGTTACGCATGTAGGATAAATCAAAACCTAATTCGCTGTTTTCCAGTTGCCTTTCTATACCCTTAACGTAAAGCGCGAACAACAATTTGGTGACAGTGGGCATCTTTGCTTCAATCCTTGGTGAATTCCCACCATTTCATTACCTTTTCGACCTTTCCATACCACTTGTACTTGGTTCTCTCTATATATCTCCCTCAATAGCTCCACGAAATCGTCATCTATGCCTTCGTGCTGAAGAATATCCCATAACAATTCCCTGTCTACGTTGTCATAAGCTCCTTTAATATCTAGAAAAGCTATCGATAAAGGTCTTTTCTGAGCTACTGAAATCTCTATGCACTGAGTTAGTACAAACATATTATCCTCTAAGCGTCTGCCTGGCCTGAACCCATTCTGTAGCTCCCCCAATACATCGTTTTTCTCTACCCACTTCGACAGTTCTAATTTTATGGCTTGCATTGCCATTATATATATCACCGACGTTATTGTAACTGGCCTGTACGAGCTCGTCTTATCCTTATCTCCTTTCGCTTTGTAGGTGAGATTCATCTTGCTTCTCACGCCATCCAGCGGGAATTTTCTTTGTTCTAATCACTTGCTCTTGGCATTAGTCAGCAGCGCATTGCTTTTTGGACCGAGGTTTTTGATTACTTGTATTGGGATTTCATCGGGTCCTGCTGCCGTGTTGTTAGGGACATTTTCTGCTGCCTTTTTCTAATAAAAGCTTTCTATGCTAAATTTTGATCTCTCAGGCCTCTCCCTCTCTGCTGTTGCTGGATTTGTTGTCTGAACTACGCTTTTTCTCGTGCTGAAGTTATCCCTAATAACGTCAGTGGTGTACCGCAGCGCATCGTCTCCTTCGTAGATGGGACATCGCCGAACAGCGCCTCTAGCGGCCGCCTCTGAAAACATGCACGTTTTCTATGGGAGAGCGTCGTTTTTTTCCCAAATAACTAATCATAGAAGGCATCTTTCAAAATATTCCCGTGGACATAGGCTCTAGGCGCTTAGCCCGACATCTCATGCAAGCGGTACCATTACTTACGGCTGAAAACCCGCTCCAAATTGCGAGCGAAGTTTGAAGTATGGGGGTCTATGGAAAAGCGCAAATTATGGAGGCTTTTCTGGCCAGTAAAAGGCAATTTGCGATGAACCTATTGCATCGATTGACAGATTCTCGGGGATTTATCAACTTCAATGACTCAGCTTCCAGCTAGTTGCAGCAGTAGCTCTTGAAATAGCAAAAAAAGTCGTTCCAAAATAGCAGTTGTCATAACAAGGTCGCGGAATTTATTGTGGTACATATATAAACCTAGTTTTTGCCAACAACAGCGCGTCGAAGCGATAGCCCAGCGTTTTGAGCGACCACAGATCGAGATCACTGATACCGCGATCGTAGGTTCGAAGCGAACGCTTTTTCTTTATCACTTTGTCGCTGTTTAGTTTGGCGGTTTTCCGCCAGATGGCACATTCCGAAATGCAGGTGAATCAGTTGCGGTTCTTGTTTCGTTTCTTTCTACTGTACCAACGTCTTCCTAAAAAAATTGCTGGTTTTCGTGAACATGCGGACGTGCTTCCAAACTTCCTTTGCACTTTATAGGTATAATATGTATTTCAGACAATAAACCCAGGTAACGTGTTTTGAAAGCTCATTTCTTTCTTAAGGCTAATATTTATGAAGACATTACTAAGAAACTTTTCTGGGGCCTCTTCAGGTTTATCGTGGGAAAGGCGTGTTTCTGCGACTCTTGTGCAGCTTGAAGCGTACCACAAAAATAAATAGCGTCCACCTTGTGCAAATAAAAGGCACAGAAGTAGAAAAGTTGGCGGCAGCCCTAGACGTAGTATTTTTACAAAGTAATACAGTTGAAGCTATTTGACTTAGTATAGCAGAATTTTTGCGTACCTGATCTTCGGTGCAAATGAAGGCTGTCCGATTTATTCCACAAGCTTGTTTGCTTAGTACAAACTGGTACCTCGAAACGTAAACATTCTATCCTCAATATGCAGCGCACGTGTCTTGTCATTTGAACCATTCCCATATACCTTCACGAAATTCCAGAAGTGCTAAAGGTCTTCATATCCTTCTACCAAGACGCACGCAGAGGAGTATTGGAAATTATGCGAAAAGACACCGGGACGTGTTAATGCAGCTTGCCGTGTAAAAATAGAAAACGATTCCAATCACAGACCAGACCCTTCTTGAGTTATGCCGACAAAGTTGTGCATGAAAACATTGTTTTCGGCTACAATCACCAAAGTTGCTATGGCATTCTGCTGTTCTGTTCTTAACTAACTCTATTGCTGAATCAGGTCGCAGCACCATGATATAATTACTGGTACAATTCTTCGGTAATTCTGTAAGAATATTCTCCTACCCTAAATTTAACGTGTTTGAACAATTGAAGAAACATGACAAAGGACCGTGAGGGTTTGCAGAAATGTTCCCTTATTAGAATCGTTTATGACCCATATCGGTACGGTGGTTTTGTCATGATCACGCCAGCGCCCACTGACATCATTTATCACTTTGTCTAGTACCTGTAAATAAAATACAAAAGTGTCGTTCCTTGTGCGTGAGTAGCACAATGGCAGCTGAACATTTCATATGGCCCCACTAAGCCACACCTTCCCTTTTCTGCCATGGTGCCACAGGACATGTCAATTTCACCCTTAAATTTCGCCCTTTCAGTTTCCTAGAAAGCATGGTGAGGTACACAAGACGAACAGGTAAAGTTTTGAAGTAGTTCTGAGATTTTAGTAAAATTTCATAATCAATGTTATTATCCTGTATTTGTTTACATATTTATTACACCTCATTCGTTATTATAATGACGTACTACATAATAGTTCAGTTCTTCTACCTAATACATCATGTCTGAGATGGCTGTCCTGAATCAGGTCTAAGCACTGCATGACGTTGGCTGGAAGGCCATTCGTTAAAAAAATTGCGTGCAGAATAAAGAAAATGCAGGTGTCCAATGGAACAGTCGCCGTCAAAAGTTTACGCAGCCGAGGTTCTGCGAGTAAGTTATTTTCAACGCAGCCACGCCCGCAGCCAGTAAAACTATGCATAACTTTTGTTTACTCTAGACGAGTATACGCTGTAAATCCGAATACCACGATGCGTGTCTAAGGCAGTAGAAATATAAATATTTTTTCATCATCCGGCGTCCAAAATATTTTGACGCTGACTGTACGTTCTGAAGGCGAGGTTGCTATTTAGCTTATACGTGATGACAAGCACCGAGCTCTAGATGATGGAATATTGGAGCGTAGAATTGTAGAACTTGTGCAAGGTCAGGTGACTTCACGACGCAAACCTAGCGATAGAAGCTCAGCATGCTTTTTGTTTATTAACACTGATGATAAAGAATAGTCAGAGTAAATGAATGTTACTCTCCTACTTTGGACAGACTCGAGTGTAATGCATACGTTCTATATCACTGAAAATTCCATACTAATTCCATACTGCGCATTCCTATTCGAATTTGGGCCTGTCTTACACCTACCGAATCTTTAGCAATGAAAAGAGGTAGGCAATTGCTTATTGGGATGTAGCCGAGGCCATGGTAGATGTGATTAGTAATGCCGTATATGTGAGTAGGCTGACTGGGATTATTACATGAAATACGTCAACGTACCTACGTTTAGTCATGGTGGAAATTACAGAGCCCTTTATTGTATATATATTGAAGTCATCTGAGAGTGTCTCTGCTAAAAAGTTATAAGTTTAAAATATTAGGTCTGATTAGCCTTCTGTTAAGCTGTTGGAAAAATACCATGTACGAAGTTCTATTGTGGTTTAAATTGCAAAGTTATCAGCGCTTCCAAAAGAAAGTGACTGTACAAGTCCATCTTTCTCGGGCGTTCATGGGCGCAATCTTGTACGCGTTCCAAAATGGAACGGAGGCGGTCCGTTCCATCGAGCCGCACACGATTGGTCAATTTGATCGTCACGGTTCAAATTGACCAATCGTGTGCGGCTCACGGTTCAAATTGACCAATCGTGTGCGGCTCGATGGAACGGACCGCCTCCGTTCCATTTTGGAACGCGTACAAGATCGCGCCCCATGTCACCTATAGGTACCACCACCTGACTCATGACCTTTATAATTTTAAATCTACCCCGATGACGTAAGTTACGTTGCGGAACAAAGATAAATACCCTTTCTAAAGAATGAACCATAACAGCTTCCCGACAAAGCGCGGTACGTTGGCGCAAGTCGTCATTTGTGATAACGATAAGAGCGACAGCCCGTCGTTAAAAATGACTTGTCACTCCCGGTTTTTATTTTTTTCACAAGGACGCGACTAACCCGTAGAAGGGTAATCCCTCCCTTCGCATGATGCTTGAGACCTTTCTGGTTCCGGACGAGCGCGTTCTCTGTGTATATTTCAGGCGCTTGGCACCGACAGGCTTAAGCCTTTAAACAGCGAAAGGCTGTCACAGTCACTTCGGTAGCTGCACAGAAAGCGCGGACAATCAGTCCACTTTCAGCACACGCGCTCTGAACCAAGGCACATGTTTGTGTGAAAGGGGCTCCTATATTACTCATAGCGAGAAATGTATCCACAAATTACACCTCATTATCCCGATGTGTTTATGAGCCACACTCTGCTGCCTGTATTTCGTATTATGTCAAAAAATATAGTTTGTGCAGTGTCAGTAGCCTAAACATAAAACAGGAAATTTAAGTCATCACATCAAGTGTCATGTATCATAAATTGAAAGAAAAAAAACTGAAACTGTACTTCATAATACTCGCAATGCTAACTTTGATGCATGTGATTCATTTTAATTTCCTATCTGTTCCAGGGCACAAGCATGCTGTTCAGATAGTAAACAAAGTTTAGTTCGAAAAATTTGATAAGAATTTTGTCCTCCAACATATGTTCCTATTGGTCATGCACATTTCTCTCTATCAAATATAGGGTCGAAACATCACTAAGCCGAATTGTGAATCATTTAAAATATTAAACTGGCTTCTCCACATAGGGAAATAAATGCCTTAGGAATTTGAGAATGTAATAATACACAATCATTTGTTTGCATAAACTTCCTGGCTAGAGGCATGTAATGAAAAGCTCAAATGTATTACACGGCTTTGTCTTTTCGCAGCAATTTCATCCACATGCATTCATAAAACAATGTACGTTTCTTTTTAAAATTTTAGCGTGTGAGTCCAAAAACACACAGCAACTTATTTAACAAAGCGATATAAGTTTCAAGAGCTCGTTGATTAGGTTGTCATTTGAGCAAAGAAGACGAGAGACTTTCCTGCACAGACAAAATTAGCGGCTAAGAGCAACAACTGATTAGTTCTTTCAGAAAGAAAAACTGAGTTTCGCTATGTAGTGTTAAACTATGTAGCTTTAAATAATGCACATATTTTATACATCGACGCACAGGGGTCATTGCAGATCGCTTAAGAGGCCTTCGTCCTGCCATGGACATAAAGATGGTCTGATGATGATGATGATGATGATGATGATGATGATGATGATGAAACATTGCCGGAGGTGACCACCCCTCATCCAAGAAATATTTTTTTACAGTTTGATAATTTATTTATGTGCGCCGTCAGCGCTCGAAGGCATTACGGAAGGAAGTGGGTTGAGGAGGCTAAACAAATAATGCAATTATTAAAAAGTCCCTTTTAATCATATGATTTTAGGTGGTGGTAGAGAGAGAGAGAGAGAGAGCGAATAAACTTTAATTAAAGGAGCACGTGAGCGTAGGTAGCTCCTCCGCTCTGCAGTGGGTGGTCCCCCAGTCCCGGAGTCCAGCGGCCTTAGCTGCCGTTCTCGCTCGGTTGACCAGGTTGATCTGGTCGGTCGAGTCGGAGCTGGACAGCGCTGCCTCCCATTGCCGTGTGGTGGGGTGTATTATGGGTGTGAGCTGTGGTGTGCTTGCACAAGCCCATACCATGTGGTAAAGCGTTGCACATTGATCGCAGTGTGGACATTTATAGGAATACAGCGCAGGGTGTATGGCGTGGTAAAGACTCAAATGTGGATATGTGTTTGTTTGGAGTTTTCGCCATATTACGGCTTCCTCTCGCGTGAGACCATTATGCGGTGGTGGTAAGTCTTCTTCGTGAAAGGCGATAGTGTTGTAGGATGTGCGTGTATCTTAATGGTATGGGCTCTGGATGGAACTGCTCGGTGCGGTCATTTCGCGGCTCCCGGTGTGCATGCGCTCGGGCGTAGGCGTGTGCCTGCTGATTGCCGAGTAAGGACTCATGCCCCGGAGTGGTACGTGGAAAAAACTTCAGTGCGCACCAGGAAGGCAGCTTTACAATTATACCATATTACCTGATCTTACAAAGAATTTAAAAGGAACGTAGTAAGTAATTAACAAATTCAGATTACACAACGTAAGCTAGTTGATGTTGCGTGAAACTTGCGTTTATTAGGACTCTTTGGGATTTCTTTGGGGAGGGGGGAGGGGGGCGATACCATTCAACGCAGGAGCATAGCCAGGGGGGGGGGGTTGGGGGGTTGCCACTCCCCCCCCCCCCCACTTACCCACCCTTTTTTCGCGTCACTTCGCGCTGACATGATTCAAGAGACCGGTGCTACTATCCCAATTTCATTCCTGGGCGCTTCCGTTTGGGTTGGTAATTTACAACGAATCATGTCTGCATACGGAAAAACGTGTCGCGGTGTTTATCAAGGCTTTGGCACTCTGTGAGGTTTTGGGCGAGAATGCGCAACGAATGAAGCAACAAATGCGGCGGCCGCATTTTAGATCGCTTCCAGCTTACACCAGCTTCTTACACGGGCCGTAACGCGCTAGCACAAACGCGTTAGAAACGCGCTAGAAACGCGGCCTTTCGTTAATGTTGGGTATTTATTGCCATCGTGGTGCGTGTGTCGATGTCCGCTTCGTGGCGTAGTGGGCTAACGCCGCGCGCTCGGAAGCGAGGGGTCCCTGGTTCGATTCCGCGCTACGGACACAACTTCGGAATTTTTTTTCTCATTTTTCTCAGACTGGTTACACAGTACTGGTTACACACTACTACTACGACGACGGGGACGGAACGGGTGCCGCTATAATTAGCTTCGCCCTTAAAAAAACTGTCACGGTGTTTGTCAAGGCTTTGGCACTCTGTGAGGTTTTGGGCGAGAATGCGCAACGAATGAAGCAACAAATGCGGCGGCCGCATTTTAGATCGGGGCGAAAATGCTCGAGGTCCGTTTACTTAGGTTTAGGCGCACGTTAAAGACCCCAGGTGGTCTGAATTTCCGGAGCCCTCCACTACGGCGTCTCTCATAATCATATCGTGGTTTTGGGACGTTAAAATCCAACAATACACAATTAAGAACTGTGTTTTTAAGACTGTTCTAAAAATCTCAATCCCGGAATAATTTCACTTAACTTTCTTGCTTGATTTTCTTATAAAAGGGGGCTGATGAACACAGAACACGAACTACCCAGCAGTACGTGTAGGCAGCGTATTTCAAGGGGGCGACTTCGCATTGCGAGGAAGCGAAGCACTCGGCAGAGTTCGCGCGGTGACACTGGATGCGAGAAAAGAGAACTTCACCGACTCTACATGTCCGCTAGTAAAGTTTCGCCTTAAACACAAGCGTTCATTTCTCCCCTGGCGGAAAGGTTCGCGGGTATACATTTCCGCCGCTTCCCTTCAGGGGTCGCGCTCGCGCAGTAGTCAGCGCGTGAAAACGTCTCTTGTTTGCGATTGCGCCCCTACGGAAGGCTGGTACTCGCTGTTGTGTTGTTGAATCCCAAACCAGCAATGTACACAGCGAAGGGGTTGATGCCAGCAGTGAAATTCCAGCGACTCGCAACAGAATGCACGAAACAGACAGCCGACAAGCATGGATTACTGCTGTGCGCAGTACAGCGTATAGTAAACCCTTGTTGCATGCGCTGACAGTTCTCGTCGGAGTTCGCGCGTCCTGAGAAATTGATTATGTGCACTATGCACTGAACAAGACCGGAGTTCATTCCTGCATCACTAGTACACCGAGATTCTGTGAGGTACGAGGCCGCTTCCTGTTCGCGCCGGCGTAAGTGAAGCAGAAATGAGTTGCACGTACTACTTAAAACTGCGTACACATGCCATATCTATGCTGTGCAGTCAAATATTCTGTACAATTCTGAATCTGTTGACGTAAAGGCAAATGACGGCTGCACGCTCGAATACAGCGGAAGACGCAGTGGCCCATGCCCTTGCCGCAGGAAATGCAACACTCTCCTTTCAGGGAGCAGGGCGATGAAAGCTTCGAGTAAAAAAAAGCATTACGCGTTTTTTCGTGTATTTAGGTTTTCTAGCGCAAAGACGCAGCGAACAAGCTATTGCTATGAAAACACGTGAAAATGCACGTGTATAGCTGTCCTTGACTTGTGAAACCCACTTCGCCCCGACGAGGACGACGGCAGCTATACGCTTAAGGGAGATAAGCGATTAACGGTGTCTTCTCCGATCGGGCGGGTCGTCTCAATTATGCGCTTTCGAAGACTGGTCCATTCAGTGGTGCGATGAGAGGGCGTTGCTCCAAACGCCCACTGTACCTGTCGTACATACTGTATTTTACTGAGCTTACTTTACTTTTTACTTAATTTCTACACAAGCACACGCACACGCGAGGGGGGGGGGGGGGGTCCCATGTCTTTGATATACATGTATAGTCTGCTCAAACTACCAATATTTATTATCGATCACGCCACATAGAGGAAAGCTGACGCTTGCCCCCCCCCCCCCCCCCGGTCGGGTCGGTGAACACCGCCCACACCCGAATAAAATTTCTGGTTACGCCAGGCCCCGGAAACTCTCGAGTTCACCAAATGGCCACAGAGGGCGAAAAATCAACCGCGGCGCGTTCCAGCATAAGCGCGCAAGTGAAGGTACTGTAATTTGGTCGAATACTTTAGTTTGTATTTGTTCTGCTAGGGGGCTCAACACGACTCAATATTTGAGCTATTAATGTACATATAATAACCGACAGACACAATTACAGTGTCATTTTTTTACAAAATAAGGAGTCTATTGTTTTTATTGGACTTATGTTATTAAAGTCCGTGCTTTGTTACTTGAATAAAGGTTTTGAGGCCTCACTAACATGTGATTAGCGGCAGCCCACTGGTATCGATTGCAGTCCGTGCCGTTTATCGATTCAAATTGTACGGCGGTTATATTTGCGAACGGGGTGGTCGTTTCCTTTGAGCAGCATCACGCAGGTTCATTTTAATTAAATAACAATAATACCTCAGCCAGTTTATGCATCCAACATTCGATAGCTGCCACCAAGCGAACGTGTTTAAAGACGGTGAACTTTCTCAGCTGCGGCGTTTCACTGGCGGCTGCATGCACGGATTCCACCGTTTGTGATCTGCCGCGTTTGGCCGCGTTGCGTCTGGTTGCTCGAAAAAAAAGTGCTGGCCAGCACGAAAATTCATCGCTGGAACCGAGCACAGTCTGCTTGAAGACTACCCACGAAAGCGGATTAACCTTGCAGCCCCTGGGCTTGTGCGCCGGTGAGTAAAAAACACCGCATATCCACGGGGTGAATGATGATGAGTGGGCGAAGCTCCGGAGGGAATCATCGGTAAACCGTGAATCTTCCGTGTAATTCACCCAGTCTCGCCGCACTAAATCGAACCATTGACTTCCACCAATGACACGCGCCATATGTGACGTCATTCCTATTTTATAACAGCGCCCTTCATTATAATTGCACCATCTCCCGCTTAAGGGGACGCTAGCACAAACGCGTTAGAAACGTGCAGTACTCTCTAGTAAGGGGGAGAGGCCACAGCGTCTTACGCAGCCGTGTACACATGCCGGAACGTGCACCGCGTTTGCCGACGCCATCACATGACTGCTGAGAGAGTATAACCCGCGTATTCATAAACGCTCCTCGACTTTAACTTGACTTGCCACCACCTTCAACGCGTTTCGAACGCGCTGCCCAAGGCGGTGGCAAGTCAAGTTCAAGTCGAGGAGCGTTTATGAATACGGGGGTAAGGCGGAGAGGCCACAGCGTCTTACACCAGCTTCTTACACGGGCCGTAACGCGCTAGCACAAACGCAGTTAGAAACGCGCAGTCTTTCGTTAATGTTGGGTATTTATTGTCATCATGGTGCGTGTGTCCATGTGCGCTTCGTGGCGTAGTAGTTAGCGCCGCGCGTTCGGAAGCGAGGGGTCCCTGGTTCGATTCCGCGCTACGGACGCAACTTTCGGATTTTTTTTTTCATAAAAGTAGACGTGGCTACCTACTACGACGACGACTACTACTACTACTACTACTACTACTACTACATACTACAGAGGAGGGACAGACCCACACCCTAAGGAGCTTCGCCCCTAAAAAGCAGTGCTTCGCATTTTCAACTTTGAATTTCTTTGCATGCGAGGCGGATAAAGCAGATTCCTGTCGTCATTTCTTAAAAGTAGAAAATAGTAATAATTTTAAAGTTATTGCCCTTCCAAAGCAATTCAAACGAGGCTCTTGCTACTTTGCCGAGTTGCTAAAATTGCTAACATGAGTACAGCATAAATAATAAAGTTTTGGCTGTTTCTGCATAAATGATACACCGCGATAAATTCACTGCACATTAGTGACAAGTGTACTTCCGGTGATACAGTTAGATTAACTGCATTTGAGACATAGTAAAATGACTGTGTTTATTACTAGTATCTGGCAGAAACAATTGTCATCTAATCGAGACTTGACTAAGCACAGCCCACACAAGGACACCACTGAAAGAAATGCACACTCAAAACAGTGTTGTGTGTGTGTGTGTTTGTGCGTTTTTCTGTCATGAAGCGTTTCGTGCATTGTTCTCTGTCATACATGAAACACAAACTCACGCACACTTCCAGCATAGTAATTGAGGCTCTTTTTTCTTTCGACTCCAGCCTCCAAGACGCTGCTCATATTTGGACTCATCCCTTTGGACTCTATTGTCTCTGGACATAGAAGTCAACCATGAACGTGTCTCCACTGGAAGTAACATCAAGGGCCAGAATCCTCACAGGGTATGTTTCTGAACACTTCAACTAGAACCGTGATTTTTCTTCATTTATGGGACTAACTTTTGTTTCACCATTTTTTGCTTACATGTGTGTCATGGCTTTGTCATTTCTCTTTTCAGGAAGACGGACAAAAGAGAGATTATTGGTCTGCAAGCTGCCCACGCTAAGCCACAAGATGCTCAACTGTCACCACAATGACAACAGGTCCTCTTGAACTACGTGCCTCACTATGAAATGTTTGGAAGTTTACCAGATAGAGAGGTGTGAGCCCTATTAGGAAAACAGCAGTCTACAGTTCTGTATCATACTGAGCGGGTATGAGAAATTTGACATACAAGCTTAGTTGCTTTTAAGGGCGCTTTATGACAATCGGAGAAGTAACATGTTGAGTCCCAACTTGTTTCTTTTGCAGTCATTATAGCCATGACGACCAGAACAGAAACAATGTAGCAAGCTCCTACTTGCTAATGCACAAACTCTGTCATCTGCTCTTTGCAAATCAATTTGACGGGCATTAGTACCACGAAGTATCACATGCTCCCTCACAACGATAATTTTTTACATGAAAATGCAAAGAATTTTAAAATGATCAAAACCGCTTAATGCAATTTTAAGGAAATGACACTTCATGATGAGTGAAACTCATTTTATTTTTTGCTTAAAGTACCCTCAGGGCCACAGGTATTAAAGAGGGGAGTGGTTACAAAGTAGTAGAGCAAAACAAACAAGTGCAGTGAGTTCTTGTAACATAATGATACTCCTGGTTATACAATGTTAGTTAATGTTTTGCAAAAAAGTTTGTTATCTGTGATGGCTACGATACTTGGTGGTTCCATTTCTGAGATGTACGGGGCATGAAAGAAAGACTTCCTGTTCCATAAATCAATTCCTACCTTACTGCGATGATCGACGCAGTTTGAAATGCACTGAGGCCGCAGTATGAAGTCGTCATAAAGTTTGGTGTGATAGAAAATTTTATGAAATAGCAAAAGATGGCCGACTTTGCGGCGATTAGCTAGTGGAATGAGTGCTAAGCCAGTTTACATTGAAGTTATACTCGCGGTACGGTTATAATTAGAAATAAAAGTATCGTTATAGTTCAAGTGAAGTAATAAGATTAACACGACTGGGATCCCATATTGCAGATGCATATTCAAGTTTCCAGCGAATTAGTCTTGTAAAGCTGTAGTTCTAAAGTAGACGGTGCTTTGGAAAGGTTGCGCCATAAGTACCCGAGCATGTGATTAGCACTGCTAATGGCGTACTCTATATTATTGGTCCAATTTAAGTTATTTATATGACATGACAAAATCTAAGGGAACGTTAGCATGGCAAGTGCTAGGATTAGAATTAGATCTGGAAATGCGCGTGATTTTACATTTGTTTACTACAAGAGGCTCATATACAGTTTGCATGAAATCAATAACTAGGCTAGTACTGCACCATAAGAGATAGCTAGAAAAGGCAAGCTAACACAACCGGCCAGCCTATTTCACACTTCACAAACTTGAGAAATCACTAAAAGCAAATTTTCTGTCTCTTCAAACAGCAGATGACAAAACCTGCGCACAGTGTGCTCCCAAAAATATTTTGAAATGTACTCGCAGAATAAGTTCAGCTTAACAATCAGCTAATCAACAGTGAACGAGCAAGGGAAACCTCAGCGTGGGAACTTGTCTTCGTCTCGGCCCTCACAAATATGTTTGCTTGGTGAAACGTTGGCTTCAAGCTGAGGCTTCCCTTGGTCACCTCTGTTACTCAACTGAAGTGTTCATCTCCTTGCAACCTCTTTGCTGTGTTTGAATACCTATACCGAGATTCTTTTTCAACATGAAACCACAAATTCCATTTTCCAAGGATCTGTGAGCATTAATTGGGCTTGCTTATATGTTGATTTAGTGTCCTTGTTTATTCACACAATATTTCCAGAAGTCCTTGTAAGCACTGCTGTCTCCATAACGTTCCTTGGTTTCCCTACGAGTACTCCACTTGTGTCAAAGCCTTTGCTGCCGAACCTGAACACTAAATGTGCAGCAGAAAAATATCAAGAGCAGAAAATGGGATGTAAAATTTAGCATAACGCCCCCCTCCTACACTTCGTGCCTCTCGCCAATGTGTTATTTTTTATTTACGATACTGTTGGCGATAAGGCCGTTACAGGGTGGGTTTTAAGGCATCACAAAGAGAATTTCGGTGTTACAACAAAAGGTTATCAAAGATACAAACTGGGTGTTACAGCGGTAAAATACATCAATAATGTGTCAGTCATAGAAAACGGGTAAACACATAATTTGAACAGCAGTTATCAAAATAGAAGCTGGGTATTACAACAGCCGTACGTCAACGAAGTGTCCGTGGTAAAAAAATAAATAAATGAAATAACACGTAGAATGACAATTTGTACAGGAGTCTAGCACATCGGCAATAAATTTTGTAGCCTCCAATTCATAAGAAAACTCTAATTCATAAAACAAACCATACATGGTATATGGTAGCAGTTAACACAAAAAAGGGGAAAAGAAGCATGTGTATTATGTACAAGAATGAAGGCAAACAATCATTCAGGTTTGTAATGATGTCATTAAACATTTTTCGAAGGTTTCAACTGAGGTGCACTGAATAACGGATGATGGAAGTGCGTTCCAGTCTTTTATGGTTCGGGGTAGGAATGAATTTGCATATGTGTCGATATGTAGCTGTGGCAAAACAAACGTCGAGTCATGTTGTTTCCTAAGAGTTCGCTTTTCTGCGGGAGCTAAGTAATCTGAAATATCGATGTTAAAATGGTGTTTAGAAAGCAAAAATAGGAATTTTAGTCTTGCCACTAGACGCCGCTGTGATAGAGGGGGTAGTTGAAGCTGATTTAACATCTCTGTTACCGAGTCGGCGGAGGAATATTTGGACAAAATAAACCGTGCAGCCTTTCTTTGTACCCTTTCGAGTTCGTTTATTAGACCCACTTGGAACGGATCCCATATAGTGCTTGCGTACTCTAACGTTGGCCTCACATAGGTTAGAAAAGCGGTTAATTTGACTGATTGAGGCGCAAGCTTCAACTTTCTGCGCAGAAACCAAAGCTTTTTTTCGGCAGTGCTCGTGATACTTGTGATGTGTGTTTTCCAGCTTAGGTTCTTGCTGATAGTTATCCCTAGATATTTCAGTGTATCAACTGTAGCGAGTACTCGGGAGTTCACAAAGTATTTGTGATCCAGGACATTCTTTATCTTGTTTGATACCCTGAAGACAACTGTTTTTTGCTCGTTTATCTTCATTTTCCACTTTTCACACCATATTTCAATGGCAGCAAGAGCGTCACTCAGCGATTTTTGATCATTAACTTCGTTAATTTCCCGGTAAAGTAAACAGTCATCTGCGTACAAACGAACGGTGATGTCTTCACTAATACCGGAACTGATATCATTAATGTATGCCAAAAATAAAACAGGACCTAAAACAGACCCCTGCGGCACGCCTGAGCTCACAGCTAAGGTGCTCGATCTTGTGCCACTTATTTCTACATACTGCCTTCTACCGGACAGATATGCGAGGATCCATTCTAACAAATTGAGATCAATTCCCATTTGTGCCAATTTCCTGATTAACAGAGAGTGAACGACCCTGTCAAAGGCTTTAGAAAAGTCTAGGCAAATCGCATCAAGTTGTCTTTTGTTGTTCAAAGCACTAGAAAAGTCGTTTATGGTTTCCATTAGCTGCGTGGTAGTAGAAAGGCGTTTCCTAAACCCGTGTTGATTTGGAAAGAAGATTTTGTTATGTTCAAAGTAAGTGTATATGGATTTGGATATTATATGTTCGAGTAGTTTGCAGCAAACACAGGTCAAAGATATGGGACGATAATTTCCAATTTGCTGCTTGTCACCTGTCTTATGTATTGGGATTACTTTTGCCACTAGCCAATCGTCTGGAAGTTGTTTTTGAGCGATTGATGCAGTAAATATTATTTTCAAGTAGTGGGCTACCAATTCCGCATATCTTCGTAAAAATATGTTAGGTATTTCGTCCGGGCCAACAGATTTCTTTTCATCTATGTCTAAAATAAGAGACAAAATTCCTTCGTACGTAAGTGTTATGTCAGACATTGGTGTGCAATGGCTCTGATATCGAGGAAGAGGCAATGAACCCACTTCATCTGAAACAGTAAAAACTGACTGAAAATATGAATTGAAGCATGACGATATCACCGTGGGGTCAGTCACAAGCGCATCGTTTACAACTACACTGTAAGATTTGCTATCACTTCCCGATAAGTAGCGCCAAAAACGTTGCGGGGATGATTTCATGAAATTTGTGAGGGTTTCTGCGTGGTATTTATTTTTGGCTTCTGTTAGCATATTTCGTAGTAGCGCTGACATACTTGATATTTTCTGACGATCCCTTCTTGTTTTCTTTCGCGACTGATCCTCCGCTTAAGCTGGATGATCTCGCGGGTAATCCATGGGTTCCGTTTGTTTGTCTTTCTTTTTGTAACTGGTATGAAGCTGTCAATGCAGTGGAAGATAATAGCTTTAAATTTAGCCCACATTACCTTGACATCAGCCTCAGCACTGAAATGATCAAAGGAGCATGACAGATAATCAATTATACTAGTGTCATCAGCTTTAGAGAAATTTGGCACATATACAGCGAGTTCTTCGATTTTTGTACGCACAGTGCCGTGCTTTATTTGAACGAATACTAATTTATGATCCGATATTCCCTTGTCAATTGCTATTTCGTAATTATCAAAGCACCCGCCGAGAAATACTAAATCTAGGATAGATTCGGCTGCACCTGCCGTGCGTGTGCTTTCCTGAACTATTTGTGATAAGTCATGGGAAAATGCGATATCAATCAGTGAGTCACACTCTGCGCGCTCTTGCGAGCCTATAATGAAAGACTCCCAGTTAATACCTGGTAAGTTAAAGTCCCCTGAAAGAATAATACGCCCATTTCGCGGTGTTTGTTCATCTAAATAACTCTTGATATTCTGTAGGTACGAAGCTGGCTTATTAGGGGCTCTGTATATTGCCCCGAGGACTAAGGCATTGTCAATCATAACGTTGCACCACACACTCTCGTGGTTTTGGATACCTTGCAAACGTATGCATTCAACATCTTCTTTAACAATTATGGCAACACCACCTCCTCGGGATTCGCGGTCATTCCGCATTATTTTATAACCGGGTGGGAGTAATTCATTGTCCCGTATGTCAGGATGTAGCCACGTTTCAGTTACTGTGACAATGTGTGGGTCATAGCTGGCTAGAATGTATTCCAGGTCGCCAATTTTATTCACGAGGCTTCTAGCGTTTAAATTAACAAAGCGAATGTCGTCTTTTTTGTTGTGCGCACACCTTCAGTCCTGGTTTCTTTGCGCTGGTGGGTGTGTGCTACGCTTAACCTTGACTCGGCGGTTTCTTGAGTAGTCCCAATAAAACGCCTCTTTATTGACATATAGTTTGTCGTAGTCAAGACGCACGCGCTGTCCCTCCTCTCTTTCCTTCCCAGCGGAGTTCCAAAGCAGTTTACGTTTAGCCAAGGTTTCCTTTGAGAATTTATCTGAAACTGAAATGCCAGTTCCTTTCAGATGCTTACAGTTTTTGTAGATCTCTGCCTTTTCTCTGCAATCGTATAACCTTAAGACAATAGGGCGAGGCCTCGCGGTTTGCTTTTTTCCAATTCTATGCAGGCGCTCGACAGTGCTCAGAGTAACGTGAAGCTTCTTTTCCATTACATCTTTTAGCACTTTACTGCGCAGGTCATCTGGTGTCTCACTCTCCTCCTCCGATATTCCAAATATCATTAAATTGTTCCGTATGCTCCTGTCCTCGAAGCTAACAAGCCTTTCCTGTTGCCTTTGAATAGTTGCATCTAATTCCTTCACTGTTTTCGTCAGCTGAGCGATAGCTTTTTCGTGCTCTTTGAGGATTTGTAGGCTGTTTTCAACCTTTTTAAGCCGCGTACAGAGCCCCTGCAGATCGGTTTGAATAATCTTTTGGCCATCACATAATTCTTTTAGGAGAGCCTGTGTATTTGGCCCCGGGTTTTGCTCAACGTCTCCAGAAAGCAAAAGACGCCAACTTGCAAACACAGAATACAACACCTTTGGGCAAGGCAGCACTATAATGAAGCGATTGTCGCTCGTATAACTACAGAAGGAGTAATAGCTGACCTGTTCAAGGAACATAAGTCGATTTTTAGTTGACATGGCTTCCAGCGTGCCGCCTTGCCCACTGAAAGTTGCTTCCAAGGGCTCCGGCTTTATACGGTGAGGTGAAGGTCCCGTGGTCCGTCCGTGACGTCCGAGTTCCTGTATTTCGACAGTGGCGCCGCCGATCCACTCGAAACCAGCAGCGTCAGTAGCCAGTGTAACGGGACACGTGTTCGATGTCGCTGCTTGAATCATTGCGCTGATCATCAGAACCTGTTCAAGGAACATAAGTCGATTTTTAGTTGACATGGCTTCCAGCGTGCCGCCTTGCCCACTGAAAGTTGCATCCAAGGGCTCCGGCTTTATACGGTGAGGTGAAGGTCCCGTGGTCCGTCCGTGACGTCCGAGTTCCTGTATTTCGACAGTGGCGCCGCCGATCCACTCGTAACCAGCAGCGTCAGTAGCCAGTGTAACGGGACACGTGTTCGATGTCGCTGCTTGAATCATTGCGCTGATCATCAGAACCTGTTCAAGGAACATAAGTCGATTTTTAGTTGACAGGGCTTCCAGCGTGCCCCCTTGCCCACCATGAGAGCAATAAGGCATTGCAGCTCGAGCTTATCTTGCTGACAGTACATTTTTGCCGAGTAATTTTTTGTGTTCCTTTCTTTAATCTATCGGAAATCGTCGAACGCGGAGAATATAAAACGTCAAGCAGCACTGTACGCAATACAAGTACGAGGGCAGCTCGGCATAAATATAACTGTCTGAACCTTCGTTCTCCCTGCTTTACGGCACGCCGAACACTATGAGAAAACTTCGCTCGATTTCAGCTTTGGGTCCGAAAAAATAGATGGTTATCTGTGTTTCTGTATGTTGTAAACTCACTGACGGACAACATTAAGTCCACCTGAGCTGTACGAAAATTGTGATCATGTACTGCCTCATTCACCATTGACAATAAACAATGTGAGCTTACTTGTTTCAAGTGTTTTATTGCCAGTTGAGGCCTTTCGGTCACCTGGCGACATAATGAAGATATCTGTAGTCATGTTCGAGTACAGTACACACGAATACCTCCCCGAAAGCGGTACCAAAACTCCCCAAACCAGCGAGCGAGAAGCGCGACCAGCCCTACGAACCGCTACCGTAGCGGCCATATTGCTCACTACCTAATGATGATGATATTAGTTTCGAGTCTGCCAGCGCCATCTCTCGGTCGCATACTTTAGTTCACAACGCCACCGCTACGCTTATTTTCGTTGCACTGTGGAAGGTACAGTTTCCCTTCTCTAAGTTTGTATGGGTGTTCTGTGGCTACGCCCCCTGATTCAAGGGCTGTGCGAGGCCAGAAAGAGCTTAAGCAAGTTAATGTGACTAAATCTAATACGTATTTTGTGCAGCTGATCAATACACTGCGATATATGTTTTGACAGGGATACAGTCTTACCCGGATATATCGAACCAACTCATAATGAATTATTCTGTATATCGAACAGCTATAAAATGCCCTTGAAAATTCCATGCATATGTATCGGGCTGGTGGACGCGTATATAGAACGCCCGTTCACCAGCACATTCGATATATCGAACGCGGCGCCACGCAGAAGACCTCATAGGGCACTTATTTGTGCACTTTGATGTATTCTGGCACATTGAGATGGAGAAGAGATTGTGCAGTCAGTTGAGCCCCGTCGAGCTGTTCGGTTAGCCCGCATGCTACCTCGGCCGTCAACATTTTTTCTATCCGATTTTCGAGGCGTCGTCGTGTGGGTTGAGTGCCTATTCACGAGTTTATTTTCCGCAAGCGATGGCTGCTACAAGTGTAAAGAAAAGAATCAGCTTGGATTTTTCAATGAAGTTGAAAGTGATCCAGCAATTTCTTGCGGGTAAATAAAGTGTGCTTGCTTTTTTCCCCGAGTTGCGAGCAGTAAGCGGCTCTCGGATGCGCTAATCGGTAAGCCACCGTTTACCTGGGGGCCTACGATTTTATATATCGAACTACCTATATAACGAACTTTCTTGTGATCCCCTTCAGATTCGATATATACGGGTTCGAATGTTTCAGTTTAAGGGTTACAAGTTCAAGCTTAATTTTATTTGAGGTTAGAGTAGCTATTCGATCAGAAGTTGAACTTATAAAATGACTGGAGTAATTTTGAGTTCTAATGCGGTAATAAATTTAATGGAATTTCACACATTGCATGCATACTCAAATTTGGTTCCTATTAGTGTTTTCTATGTAGTAACTTGAGAGAGAGGATGGTGGCATTATAAGTGTACCGCAGCAAATAACCCAACGTTCGATCCGCATTGCTACTAATGGTGATATACCAGGTGAGATTAGCGGTAGTAGGTTGACCAGGTAAGATTAGCGGTACTATGAACACGCAAATACTTTTATGAATATACAGGCTCTATCTCCGTGTTGTTAAGTACGTCGAAGAGCTGTTTTGAATGGGAGTTGCTCAGACTATGTTGCCGCTACGTCTGGTGTGCCGCAAGGCTCTGTGTTGGGGCCGATTTCTTTATATTTCTCTGTCCGTCGTCTTTCTTCTCTTCTAGCGCCCGCATTGCGAGCGCGCGCGGCCAAGTTCACTTCGCCTTGACACTCGGCCACGCTGCAAGTTTCCGGTGCGCTTGCAACTAAGTAACTTGTCCACGGTTTGAGGTCGTCGTTGGTGATCCGTCCAACGCGCAACCAGCTTCTCTGACGGGCGGCACTGACTGCAGCGCGCTGGTCAGGTCTCGCCGACGATTATCCCGTCGCTCTTGAAAAAATACGACAGGAAATTCTTGACGCCAAACCACAGTTCGTAGCACTGAATGCGCATGGTCGCATGATCGCGTTCGGTCGCAACGCATCGGTGTGGTCTACGACGCGGCTTCTTAATTGAGGAGGTGAGCATCCGTGCTCGCATGGGACGCCACTTGCGCTTTTGCAGAGTTGCCACTGACGGAGCAAAGCTCCTCAAGGTGTTCGATGCCACGTCGTGTGCAGTTGAGCTGTCCAAGTTCGAGGCCGCGATACTGGGTGAATCTAGCGGAAGCGGTATCGTAGCGGAAGCGCAAGTGCGCCCGGCGTTTCCCACTAATTCGGATAGAGACGACGGTGTCACCCGGTGAGACGGCACCTTCATGTGCACATCCAACAGTGAGCTTGGAGACCGCGTCACCGACTGCTGTGGATAGCATGTTATCGCGGGCTCTGGCAGTGATGGTGTGGTGCCTGATGCCGAAGCAGAGTCCGAGACCCGCGGTGGAAAAAGTAGCTGGCAACCGGGGTCTACAGCAGGGCAGGCCGTGATCCCAAATGTCAAAACCTTGTCGGCAGCGGCGATTTGGTGTTGCTCCCGAGCTTTGTGGGGCTGAAGTCGCAGAATCTCGGCTGGGCGTAGATAACCATGTCAAAGTAGGAGAGGTGGTCGCCATGCGCTTCTTACTGTCTTCGGTAGAGCCGACGGCGACACCCAATAAGCCGGTGTCTGCGGCGCACCACTCTGCGTGAGGGCTGCTGCAGGGCACACCTGCCGCAGCGTCAAAGCGGTAGCTCGCAGGAGCGCCATGCGCAGAAATGGGCTGGTCGGATTCAACGCAGGCACAAGGATTCCGGCCGAAAGCAGCTATGAGCGCTGCGCTCCATTCAGGCCAGGACTGCTGCTTGACGCCTTCGTAGGTGTCCCATGCCTTTGCGGCACCGAAAAGTCGTTTGGCTGCAACCAGACATCTTTTGTGGTCTGGCCAAGCATGCCGATCACCCAAGGCATTGATGGTGCGAACCCAAAGGGTGACGTCATATTCAAAGCCGCAAAACGGCGGTATTTTTACGCAAGCCGGCTGCTGGAAGTCGCAGCACCTCGTCTCCGCCAGGTTGCTTGTCCAGCTTCCTGTGGAACTAGGGCTGGTGTCCACGGACAGTGCGGTCGTTGTAGGAGCGACAGCCGGTTCTACCACCAAAGAAGCTGGGACGGCATACCTTGTTGGCTGAGAAGTCGAAGTAGTGCCGGGCATGATAGTCTCGCCAAGGGAAGCGTGGACGGCGTTCCCAGGCAGGACGGGTGCATGACGGAGGGGCTGAAGCACTGTCCCAATGTGAGGTGCAACCGCGAAACCGCTGAGGGATGCGAAGGTGTTCGTCATAACCTCGAGCTGTTGGGTCAGCAGCGAGATGGCTCGCATGGCGTCGGACAAGCTGCCGGCTGAGCCGCCCGTAGAGCCAGGGGCGGAATCGACGTACCCTGAGGCGGCGGCAGCGGCCGCAGCACTCGGGCCAGCCGGACCATGTGGCCAAGGGAGCCTGAACGGCATCCGTTGAGCCAGAACTGGTGGCGTATGCGGCCCTCACTCCAGCCGGAAGCATGGTCAGGGGAGCGTGAACAGCATCCCTAGCTGACTGAGATGTCGATGATATCATGGGGCCGGGATAAAGGGCATGGGAAGCGTCGACGGCGTTCCCTGGTCGCAGCAGGAGCGTACGACGGTGGGGATCCATGTCTAAGGCAGCGTGGACGGCATGCCTTGGTGGATCGGACCTTGACGAAGTCCCAGGCGTGGCATCTATGCGAAGGGAAGCGTTGACGGCGTTCCCTCGCCGGAAGGACCCTGGACGGCGAGATGCCGGAGGACGCAAGGCCTCTGCAGGACGGTGCTTAAGGCTGAAGCCCCTTAAGAATTGGCGTTTGCCGGCTGCGCCATTGTAAAGAAGAGACACAAAGACACAGCACCCGTTCCTGGGCCGGCTGTTCCATTCTCTGTCCGTCGTCTTTCTTCTCTTCTAGCGCCTGCCTTGCGAGCGCGCGCGGCCAAGTTCACTTCGCTTTGACAACATATATATATATATATATATTCAACGGAAGTTTCGCGGGAGCCGTCATTTCAGGCAGACATCGATCCGGAATGCGGACGAGCTGTCTGGCCAGGTGTCTAGCAAAACCGTCGATTCATTGTCAGTAGAGCAAGTAGCTGGCCGTCTTCGAGATAACGCTGATACACAAGCGCGCTTGTTTCCAAGCACCGAGGTGAAGCCACACCTTCAGGGCGTGTTTCTTTTTATTGTGCTTTCTTTAGTTGTGCGTCATAGATACGTCATAGCGGGAATTTCGAATTCCTTAAGGTCGATACGCCACGTGGTGGCGAAAAAAGCAAACTGTACGAAATGTACCTAATTCCTGGCTATGACGGATGGATTATCCGGTTGCCGAGTTTTCTCTGTAGCAGGAGTGGTCCAATCGACTTCAATTCTCCATAGCTCTAATAAACCACCGTAGTATTTCGTACTGCTTCAACCATATTCATGCTTTTATTAGCGATAGCAATTATATGGACACTCAAAGCGGATTTCTGCCGTCGGCGTCGCCGTCGATGTCACCGTCGATGTCGCCGTCAGGTTCCGTATGACGTCAAACGGCGATTAAATTCTCGCCGCGCGCCGTATGCGTTATGTGCGAGTGAAAGCGGGCGAGGGACGCACGCTATCACGGGGAACGAACGCACGGATGTGAGCAAACGCGCGTTCTGTGCCGCGCTCCCTGAACGGATGCAGAATTAAGCGTCTCTGTCATCATTTACAATCACCATATATATATATATATATATATATATATATATATATATATATATAAAGAGAGAGAGAGACCAAACGCGACTTCTTCCGTCGCACGAAAGGCCGTGGGGGGACGGGAGGGAGGGCGGGGAGGCGACGTTTAGCTGCGGCAACAAAAAAAACTTTGCGAGGCGAGAAGGCGGTAAAGACTTCGGACGCTGTTTGACGAGTGTCCCGTTCTGATCTCGTCGAAAACATCCAAGCCGCCCCCAGAGGCACCGGCAATAAAGTCCCTATATAAGAAAAGTACCGCCATCCTTTGATAAACGCCGCTTCTCTCTCTCCTGTATCTCCGATTGGACGATGATAGCGCGCTCTTTTTACTTCTTTATATTTTCTTTTTTTTCCGCCTCAGAGCCATGTTTAAAGTCCTCTGCGCAGCCGCAGTCGCCGGCGGCGGCGGGGGCGCGCGCCCGGCGCCCGGCCTGAAAGCTTCAACGTGGACTTTCTAGGTGCGCCACCGTCGACTTGGCTTTCGCAAGCAAAAAGTAAAGAAAAAAGCAAGCGCTTTAGGAGAGGAGGCGGCGGAGGAAAGAGTAGATGGCGGTACTTTTCTTATATAGGGTATTTAACCAGCAACAGTGACCAACGCCGCGCGCGTTCGGTGTGAACTCGGGCAAAACGCCGACAGCATCGACAACAGGTCTGCGCGTTGCTGGTGCTGCTGCATGTCCAAGTTTATACAGCTGATAAAACTACTATCCTTACTTCGTATAGATCTCTACTAATTTGCTATCGCAATTCATGCTTCGCCTTTCGGGTCAAACTGCGAACTTTTCTCTCTAAACGACAAGCCGTGCAATGCAAAAAGTAAAGAAAAAGTAGCTGTGTCGAGATTTCGCTGTAGAAACGTGCTGTTCGCTCAAACCTGTCCTAAGGCATCTGTCGGGCGTTGTTATATTGTCCAGTTTTTTAATGTAGCCGTGCGGTCCGGATCGCGACGTACTCAAACGTCGCATGTTGCCGCAGTTACGACGGTTGGGTAAGTGGCTCCGCTCTAGAATCTTCTAGAGTGATATCGCACAAATATCGGTTGGCGGATATGATCGAACCGTGGAATAAAACCGAGAGGAGCTGGGAGTCGCTCAAAAGCGGCTAGTTAAATTTTAATCACCAATAGGCAGCTGTGAGCGCAGAGCAGGAATTCGGCGAAAAAGAAAAAAAAACAGTAGACTGGTATTGCAGCAAAATAGAGCACGCAATAGTAAAAAAAATGTGGTTGATCCCTCTTATATAGGAATCGGTATAGAACACGAAAGTGAAACGTGTCTTCACAGAAGTAGTGTAATGTTTATTGCACATTGATATATAATGTCTATTGGTGTTTTGTGGCTAAAGCGCCCTTAGGCGTTGATGCACCCACGCTGACGCCTGGTGGCACGTCTCCTCCATCACGACTACCAACGTCGATGACCATGAGCAACCGTCGTGCATATGGATGCTGCACTACGCTGCACACGCTAGCACAACGCGAAAGACGAAGCACGTAACTGACACACTAATACAACGCGCAAGACAAAGCACGTAACTGAATCGTCACCGAGTCAAATCAGCGCGTACAGCGCGTCGTAATTGCAGCCTCCGCGATCAACTTCAGAAACATTTTCAGAGCTAATTGCGGAGGCCACGCTCCGCTGTGCTGAGTACGGTGAACGCCACCTAGGTGGCGTTGGTAGTGCTTCTTGATGCCAGCGTCCCTTCGAATGCTGGCATCGAGGCGTCGTAGTGCTGAGACCACCGAAGCGTTCACTGTCGGTGCGCGTTAGTGTCATAATGCAGTACTTCTCTTTTCTGCTCGTAGGCGGCGGCACCGCCCCGAGCAAGAGCGCGGGTACACGGAGGAGTGTTAGATATATAAGGCGCGTCTGTGTAGCTCTCTGCAAATGCGTTTGTGGCGCAATGGGTTAAACGCTCGGCGATCTATCGTCGCGGACCGAGAGGTCGTGGGTTCGATTTCCAAATTTTGCATGTTTGGGGAACTTTTTCTTCTGGTTTCTTTCTTTGTATTATGTTCGTGTACATTGTAAGAACGTCATATCCGTGACGGAAATACGTCAGTGAAGTCTTGGTGGACCCCGGCATAAAACACTTTCGTGTTAAAAAAAAAGAAGAAGAAAGGTATTATGGTAGAAAACAGATAAAAAGAACACTTATCTGGTGGAATAAGGAAATCATAGAGGCAATCAAAAAAAAATGTCACAGTTTCGCCCTAAGGGCGAAGCAATGAATGCGATAGCAACACAGCAATGTCATACGAAGTAAGGTGAGCGGCTTTGGTAGCAATATGAATTGTAGTAAACATGAGCTGATTAAGTAAGGAGGTGTGCTGCGGCGTAAGTAGACCGACATGACGAGACACTCGATGACCACGAGAAGGCGCATGTGAAACGGTGGTGTTGATGAGAAGTGCTTCCCGTGGGCAGCGCGTGCGAAGGGACACATCTGTAGCGCTGCACTGGCGATCCGGGCAGCATTGCATGTGTAGCGTGCGTTGGAAAATGTGGCCCGACTATTACTAACTGAATGAACAAGCGTGGTGTGAGCGCGCACAAATAAACATGAATAGATCACACTGAATGACTGCAGACAACGACCGTCAAAACTCTGGCAGCAAGCGGATACGCCGCAGCGGCGAACGTACGTGCGGTCTATCGCTTCAACGGAAACGGAGCGCATAAAGGTTAGAGCCGTGTGGAGATAAGAGACGGTGCGAGCGAGCGACGATCGCGGTTCTTGGCAGCGTAGAAGTGCGCCCCCCCCCCCCCCCCCCCCCCGCTCCCTCAGGCGCTGGCTTACCGCTTCCTTGCTTGCGCGTGGGAGAGATAAGAGACTGTGCGGATGAGCGCGGTTGTTGGCAGAGAAGTGCGCCCCCCCCCCCCCCCCCCTGCTCCCTCCGGCGCTGGCTTTCCGCTTCCTTGCTTGCGCGTGGGAGATTGAGTGCGTTCGCTCTCCGTGATAGCGCGAGTCCCCGCACGCTTCCGCTGAGGCATACGGCGCGCGGCGAAGATTTTATCTATACGGAACCTCACGGCGACGGCGACGCCGACGGCGACGCCGACGGCAGAAATCCGGTTGAAGTGTCCATATAATTGCTATCGCAATAAAACGAAAAAAACGCCCATGCACCCCCGTCCCCGTACAGACGGTATACACCGGCGAAGCTGAAATTTGCGGCCCCGGTATGAGCCGCAAATGATTTCTTTCCTTCCTTCTGTGCAATGAATTCAGCTCCAAAAACACGATCACAGAAAGGGAAGGATATCTTGAAGACAGGAAGCCGCTCGTCCCGTCTTTATGTTCTTCCCTTTCTGTGGTCATGTTTTTGGAGCTGAGATTCATTACTATTGACACGTGTACTTGTTTATCTTTATCGTGTGACTGCGTTTAACCGTTCAATAAATGTTATCGCTCAGTGGAGAACGCGCCTGCATGTATCGGACGTTTCTCGAACGTTATCGATGGTTCTATCCGCGGTCCGTTGTCACCGAACCTTGTGTAATCTGATTGCAAGTATGCGCGACGTGAATTGTGTGGTACTTTCTGCAAGACACGCGCGGGCATCGCCGATTACACTGGAACCTTCGATGAATCTTTTTTAAAGGGCCCCTAAACCACCTCAGATATTTTTTGAACATTGCAAGTAAACAGGCGCATCGAGTTCAGAATGCCGTTACGATCAACGATGCCAAACGCTGCAGCGCTACGCGCCGCGGGCGCGCCACAAAACCAAAAAAACAATGCCGTCCTCCTCCCCTCGCCTTTCCGGTATACCCCAGCGGTCGTCATGATGTCAGCAGGGGGAATCTGGGGATGTCAACGGCGGAAACGATGTCCATTGGTCGAACAAGAACCTACGACTTCCGGTTAGCCTGCTAGCAGGTACGCGCGCTCCCTGCTCGTCCTCGCCGTGTTGCTCGCTTGTACGCGCTTGCGCATCGGTAATTACAGCCCGCAACGCAAGTGCCATATCGCTTGTTTTCGAAAACAGTCATACTTAGCGGTCTCATTAGCTGCGCGAACAGAGTGCGACAGTGTTGGCCTTTCGAGACGTGCGCGCAACACAGGGTCTAAGCGGCACGCTTCGCATAACACGCGCCGGCACCGCAGCAACAGCGGGTAGCCGAGAAGCGCCGACTTCACGTCCACGTTACCGGCACGCTAACTAGCCGCACGCCGTTTGGCATTCGCGGGCCGCCGTTCGACAGCGGTTTTGCTCGCGAGCGACGAGATTTCCTTGCCGTACGTAGAGAGGATGAGATCGGGACTCATTTGTGCGGCAACCTCACCGCCGCTGATCGCTCGATCGACGGCGCCGATATCGTCGCTAGGCCTTTTCCGGTTCCCTTCAAAGCTAAAGCGGACGACGCTTCGAAATGAATTACCGACGCTCACAAGCCGCAATATTTTATTATCGTTGTTATCGCTCTTCGCATTAATTGTACACAAAGAAGAAAAATACGCTGATATTAGCGGCGCCGTCGGCTACGATGCGAGCACAGCCGAGCCGGTCGTCTCCCGTCGGTAGCCGTGCACTCAGCTGCAGCCGATGTTTTCGTTGCCGGTGGCAGAGGTGCGCAGCTTCGCGGTCGTCGATTGGCCCGTTGATCGTGCAGCGGGCGGGGCGCCGGCCGAACTGTCGTCTACTTTGGACACCCCTCGCGCGGCAGACTGGAGGCTGTATCGTCGTCCGCATATGTGCCGCTAGGCTCTAGCATGGCTACCCGTGCCTTAACCGGAAGTAGGCAGTGTTTTGAGAAGCGCGTTGGCGATGACTTATGTCACGTGACATTTGGAGCAGCAGTAGGCGAGGAGGAGAGACCAGCCGTAGCGAAGGAAAGAGCGAAACGAGCGAGGGCCGTTTTTCGATCATCAAACGCGTGTAACTCCGCTATTACGGCACCATTTCGAAAAATTCTCGCGGCTACGTGTTCGTTGTAGACTCGTGCACAACTGCAACACCACAACTACATTTCGACCTCTGGGTGGTTTAGGGGCCCTTTAAAAACCGACGCGCTTGATCCGCTGATAAGATTTTCGACAACCGCTGACTGTGTTCGCCGCTATCGTTGTTCTTTGAGTGTAGCCTATTTTTGTGGGCACAAGTTCGCCCAATAAAAACCTAGTTTTGTCATTCACAGTACTGCTGCTGCTTTCTTCATCATCATTACTACGTGGCACTATTCTGCATGCTTGTTACGTACAAGTCTGATATCTAGTCAATCTTTCTCTGCATTCCAATGAATCGCGTACGTTGAGCACATGATTCTGCTTCATGTAAAGGAGTCATTTGTTCGAGATTTTTGTTACAAATACACTCGAATTTGTAGAATCCCACTGGCTGTGATCCCAAACCACACTTCATTCCAAACTTGCACTCAAATCCCCCACTTTGTTGCATATGCCTCCACGCTGAGCAAACTTACGTACTGCAATGAGCATGCAATGCACTTAATATATATGAAAGGCTGTAATGTGTTGGAAATCCTTGACTTGAAGCTTTTCCAAAGGCATAAGAAAGTTGTTAAAATTTTTCATGAGGTGCGCAATTATATCATTTTGAAAACAGCTTCCTTGAAAAGTGAAGTATGTTTATATAGGCAAAAACTTATTTGCTTTATCTGTCAGATCAATAAATTTGTGAGCCCATGGTAAATAAAACAAAGAAAACTCCTGCCGCCCCCTCTTAATCAAGCCCCTACATTGACAGGACTTTTTCAAGATATTTCTAGTCAAAGTTTGGTTTCCTGTGAGCATGGTTTTTGCCACATCGTCATTTGTATGATCTGGCTGCAGAGTGGAACCAAGAAATCCCGGAGACGCAAAACACCACAGAATATTACAGAGGACGAATTCGCCAAATTTACGCAGCCCTGTATACCTACAGAACCTAATTTCACGGTAGCAAATCTTCGCGACGACATCGTCCTTTACCGATGCGCTAAGCGATGTGATATGCAAGGCCAGAAATAAAACGCAGCGTGTTCTGATGAAAACTGACCGTGACAAAGCTTTCCATCCTCCAAGGATTCCGTCGACACGGACGGATTAACCGCTTGCCGTGTTTTCTCTGCAGCGGGAATTCTCCAATCGACTTCAGTTCGCCATAGCTCGAATAAACCACGCTGGGATTTCGTACCCTTTTCATGCTTTTTAACGAGAAGCCGTGCACTGCGCAGCGTAGCTGCATCGATATTTCGCTGTAGAGACATGCCGTTCGCTCCAACCTGTCATAAGGCATCTGTCGGGCTATACTGTACAATTTTTTCCCATGTAGCCGTGCGGTCCGGATCTCGGCGTACTCAACGTTCGTGCCCTAACCATGTTGTAGGGTTGTCGCAGCTACGACGGCGGCGTAAGTGACTCCGCCACCAGTCGACGACGCGAAGCTTTACGTTGTGGGAGATCATTTGCTTTTTGTTCCCTCAATGCAATTTATTGAATCTTATATGCATCACTTCGTGAATCTCAATAAAAGGCCCGAGGGAGAGACAATAAGTATCCCTACTTTATCTAGTGACCAAACTGCTTAAGTGAACGGAATAATTTTCTTCTAGCAACGCGTCCCGAACCGGAACGAGATGGCGTTCTCCACGGAGTGTGGAGGCCGCGCAAGACCTTCCTCGAGCATACTTACCTGGTGCCGGGATAACCGTGATCAACGAGGCGGTGTCCCCAGAGTGAGGCACGGGCAGGGGTCAGCACTGCGCCCGTGCTGACCCCTGCCACTACCCCAAACTGGGGCAGATGGGGCATGTAATTTTTGGTAGTGGGGGACTGCGTTCGCGCTATCCCCCTTCCAATATTGAATCCAAAAGAAGAGTAGTTGTATTTCTCGCTCGAGCGGGCGATTGCATGCTGAGAGTTATGTAATACGCTGAAAGCTGAGGAAGGATTTTGCTAGAATCTGCTTGAATGATGAACACAAATATCGGGTGGCGGATATGATCGAACCATGGAATAAAACGGAGAAGAGATGGGAGTCGCTCAAACGCGGCGAGTTAAATTTTAATCACCAATAGACCTTTTCACAACCCGACCTTTGAGCAGCGCCATTGGCCGACACGGGCGACGTCTAGCGTCGCCGCCATTTTGGACTGTGCGCCTTGCGAGAGCAGGCCGGCCGGACTTCGGTTGCGTGATCTTCGCGGCGTATTATTTCGATTGTTTTTTTCCGCTTCGCTTGTCTTGTGCCGCTGGACTTGTTACATGTTTCACGTGCTCGCGTGCGCGCTCAGTGTAGTGTGCCATGGCAACAGCAAGCCCAGCCAGTGGATGTGGTGTTTCTTCGTCGGTAGCGGCGGCAGCCGCGTCTGCTTCGTCGAGACCTGGCGTGCTAATCAGCGGTATATTTCATTGTTATTGCTGGGCACATGTGACCGTATCGTCGATTGAATCTGATCACCATTACGTTTCGCGATTGAGGGTTGCCTCATTTAGCGAAAGCAGGCACGTACGTAGCTGTCGGGCAATGCTTTAGAACCAGGCGCCGGCGGCCCGACGACGCGTGTCAGTGGTTGGTAGATATGCGGTGGTTACTCCATACGCTTCCGACGCAACAGAACAGCTCAATCATGCAAAATTTATTGGATCTGGTGCAATGCAGGGTGCTTATAACCAAATGTCAAAGCATACAGCGTGGCGATCTTGCAGCGCGGTACCTGCAGCGAAACGACGCGCGGCGGTGATCACAGATGCCAGCGCGACTGATACAGCCCAGGTGCTAGATTTTTATTTTTAGTATTTAGTATTTATTTATTTATGCATACTGTCAATCCCAACAGGGATTATAACAGGACTTGTTATAAAGATATATTTGTTTACCTATTTTTTATGTTTGTTTACCTGGAATGGCTTTTCTTTCGAATGTCTGAATTTGGAACAAGCTTCGCTCACGGTGAACCTTAACGCAGATCGTGCACGAAGTTTGTATTGAAGATATCGCGTACCGCAAGAATTGTTCGTGTGCACTATCTCTGAAGCGAAATAAGCCAACAACATTGCAGCGTTAGGGCCATCTCTGCTCTTTCGCTTGTTTCCCTTACACCGTCTCACTGTGCTATGTTCATAATAAAGTAATGTCGAGTCTTAACAATTGTCGAATAAATACATATGCATATGACTGTAAACCACTACTGACCGTGAGCAAAAAGCGCTTAGTGGTCAGCGAAGCAGTCTCTGCACGTACGTAAGTACTTCACTTGATCGACTGTGCGAATAAATTTTTTTCGTTACTGTTATTCTTGCAAGCATGATGCTATTGTCCGCGTAACTATGCGAATACCGTTTTTTGCGTTCTTACTTGCGCGGGCTCATTTATCGCGTTTCTACGCCACGCACAGTTAGCGCATTACGGTTCCGGATACTCTTAACACTGGCGCTAGGCCGCACTGATGAGGTTGACACGTTAGTTTTTTCAATGCTCTTGCTGCCCAAGCACATAGACAACGCTCAAAGATGGGTGAGCTCGATGCAGCACCACACTGTTGAAGTTAATTACCTTTATGGGCAGGGCCGCGTAGGGTGCGTGTGAACGCAGAGACAATGTTTTGGTGGACACAGGGTCTGCATACATCTTCCATAGGACACGATTTTTCCTGATCGTTGCGAAGTGTATTTACCGACAAGTTCTCTCGCAGAGTGCTCCAATTTGTCTTATACCGGTGTCACACGGCCACTTTTGATAGCGATCGAGACCGATCTGGATCGGAATGTTCGACCGCGATTAGCTTCCTTCCGCAGATTGAGCAAAGAAGCCAATCGCGACCAAGAAATTCGACCCATGTCGGGCTCGATCACGATCAAAAGTGCGCCGTGTGACCACCGTATTAGGCACTGGAATGAAGTCGTGTTTGAAAGAATAAAAAATGTAGCCTCTGCCACTAAATACCAGAAAATATTGCATCGAAGAGCTGACAATTGTCGCAACCTGTTGGGAAATGTGGCGAAAAGAGTTTACCAAAATGCGTTATTTTACTGATGTGTGCATTGGTTCACATTAGACTGAAATGCCAAGTCCTCAGATAATGCAGGAAACCGGCGAAGCGTGAACATACCACATCGCGGCAGTGGTCTCGCGGAGTGCTGTGTTGTGGACACACTTAGTCCCCAAAATCGTTATCTTCCGCAGGTTGTTTGTGCACCCATAAACTTCACAGTGCTGGCCTGAAGCCTTTTGATGAGTATATATGCCATTATTTACGAGCGTAAGTCATTCGTGACAAAAATAAACGGAAACATCGAAAGAAAGCTACCACTCCGCAATGCAAGCGCAAGGCAAGCTCACAGTCCTGACCGAACAGGCAACACCCTGACACATACTCTCCACGCCAGACCGTCGGGAGCGCCCTCGTGAAAACGTCTATACTGTATGTGCGAGTGAAAGCTTGCGAGGGTGAGCCGACAATGGCGGCTCAGTTTTGGGCGCGCAAGGGAGGAAAGCTGCGAGGAAGCGCGCCGTCTTTGGTCACGCGCAAGGTACAGTGGGGGGACGGAAGGAAGGGGAGCGTTCAGCGGCGGCTGCTACGTATGGCGCGGCAGCGCGGACCCTATCTTGGAAGCGATCTGCGATGTGGACAGAGTGCGAGTGCTCATAGCTTCGTGCGCGCTGTGCTTTCGCCGCTTAGTTCGCGTTGAAGCGATAGACAGCACGAAGGTCAATTGGCTCGCTGCTGCCGCCGCGCTTCCTAACTCCAGCGTTTAGACCGCCAGTTTCCGCGGTCATCGAGTGAGACGTGTTCATTTTTTCTTGTGCGTACGTGACACCATGCTTGTTAATTTATTTAGTAAGCGAATGTTAACAAGTTTATACGGCCGATAAAACTACTATACTTACTTCCTATAGCTGTCTACTAATTTGCTATCACAATCGATGCTTCGCCTTTCGCGCGAAACTACGACATTTTATTCCAAATCCGCCATTAGCCCTTCGCGATATGTCAAAATGGCTCAGGCCTCGCCCAAGTGGGCATGAAAACATATTGGAATATTTTTACGGTATAGTGGCCCTGGGTACAGAGACGCCCGCCCACTTTACCCGCTTCAGCGTGCGCCTCCCTAATATCTCGTTCGCTCGCAGAGCCTTGAGCCTGCTTTTCGTTCTTTTGCGCTTCAGCTATGGAGCGCCGCGCCGCTCGGCCCACTCAAACGTATTTTAGTACACTCTATAAATACAGCCGCCCTGGCCACGCGCGCCGGCCACTTGGCGGAAGCGCCGAAAAGTCCAGTGTTATTGACCCTTGTCTCGGCGATCCCGTGGGCGCTGCCTTGTTTGATCACGTGGTGACGCGTCCATTGTTTGCCTCAGCTGTCTCCGTGTTTACAATGCAAGCGCGTGACGCCGGTACGGTGGCTAGATGGGTAGGTGTGCCGTCCGCCGGGCACGAAGACTAGTTCAGCGCTTCTCCGCATCATGACGACAAAATTGGCGCTGCGTTCGGGGGTTTGTCGCAGGCGGCGCGCGTCGTCTGCTGCTGCGGCCACGTTACATTGTAACTGCGGCATATTTACCATCGTATTTAAACTGAAAACCACATTCACAGTGGCATCATAGACAGTTACAAATTTCTGAACGCAGCAGAGCTCTGTCACTTGCGAAGGTAACGTACTTGCCTTTTCCGTCACCTGTTTGTTTCCCCGTTTGAGATTCAAGAATATAATAGCTATTAACGCTGTTTAGTTCGGTAAACACGTTAAACTTGAGTCTACGAGGAATAGTGCAAATTCTGCATGGACGAAATAGTCCTTCATCAGTTCATCTAAAGCGAGAAAGGCGAAGTTTGCTTTGCAGAATAGATATATACAGTAGTATGTAGGGGCTGTACACGAACGTGCAGTGCGTATTCTTATACCACGGAATGCGCAAGACAGATGCTTTGACTTGAAAGGATGTAAAACACAATGGAATAAATATTGATATTCGTACAACTAAAATCCTCTGGTTCGATTTCCTTGACTGTATTGGGGTTATTATGAACTCATAAAATATTGTCACGGAAGGATAGGAGGAAAGAAAAGAAGAAGAAGATCGAGAGACACTGGCTGCTTCGTGTTGTTGCTGGTCAGCTATCTTGACCGCACTAACTCTACTTGTGTATATATTGTAAATACATCCAGTCTATACTCCCAACATCGCCGTAACATATTGTGGAGGTGCGGGGTATCAAGGCTGGAAACGGAGCTCCGCAGTGGACGTCGCATCACCGTCCCCACCATGACTGACGGTGAGCACGCGGGTTCAACGTCGTTGCCGCCTGCAACGTCAACGTCACCGCCGCCAGCTACGTCGTCGTCCCCATCGATTGTGGTTGTACAAGCCAAGGATCCCGGAACTTTCTGTGGGACCAATGGCGCCGACGTTGAAGAGTGGCTGGCTATGTACGAACGCGTGAGTGGAGTCAACAGATGGGATCCTACGCTTATGCTAGCTAACGTGTTGCTGTACCTAAGAGGCACGGCAAAAGTGTGGTACGAAAACCACGAAGAGGAGCTGACCAGCTGGCACCAATGCAAAGAGAAGCTAAAAGAGTTGTTTGGCCAACCAGTCGGCCATAAAATTGCCGCAAAGCAGGAACTCGCCTCCTGTGCCCAAACCCCCACAGAGTCCTATGTTTCGTATATCCAGGACGTGCTGGCGCTTTGTCGTAAAGCCGATCACGACATGACTGAAGCTGAGAAGGTCGGGCACGTGCTGAAGGGAATCGCTGACGATGCCTTCAATCTGCTCATGTGCAAAGGCTGTTCTTCAGTTGATGCTATCATAAAAGAGTGCCGACAATTCGAGCAGGCCAAAAGCCGCCGCGTCCTGCAACCATTCGCCAGACTTCCAAATACTGCCGCAACGTCGACGTGTGAAGATCAGCCCACACAGCAGCATGCATCGCCATCAGAGGACGTGGTGCGAATCGTCCGACGTGAACTGGAAGCGATGGCGCCCGCAGCTTTCTGTTCGCGTCGCCCTGACGCTACCCTCTTTCAGTTCCCCTCGTTCAAGCCATCGTTCGCCAGGTACTTGAAAGCATGGATTTACATTCTGTCTGTGCTGTCGCCAACCCCAGAGCCAACGAACGTCCTTCTACTCTGTATGATCCACCGCGACGCTTCCCTCCACGTTATAGCAACCCGACTGAGTGGAGAACTGCGGACGACCAGCCGATATGTTTCACCTGTCGACGTATTGGTCATGTCGCCCGATACTGTCGCCACTCGTGGCCCTCAACACCTCGCACGCCGACCAACCTGAACCGTTTTTATGGAAATTCCCGCTGTGTTTCGCCCTCCGCCGAGTCTAACAGTGCCGACAACTCTGCCAGGAACACGTGGTACAGTCGCTCACCATCGCCTCGCGGACACCAGTCTCGTTCACCACAAACACGTCGGCCATCTTCCCGTTCGCCGCAGCCACGTCGCCTTTCGTCCCCTGTGGCTTTCGACCGCGTTCTTTCGGAAAACTAAGCACTGCAGCCCTCGGAGGTGGTGCTGCATTGACAACTACTCCAGCAAATCCTCTGTCTGTGCCCACAAAAAGAAGTATAATTGACGTTAAAGTAGACGGCATACCTGTCAAAGCACTCGTCGACACTGGAGCCCACATATCTGTCATGAGTGCTAGCCTACGTAGATGTTTAAAGAAGGTCCTCACCCCAGCAACTGCACAAGTGCTTCGTGTAGCCGACGGTGGCGTGCTGGTTGTTCTCGGAATGTGTACTGTGAGTTTAAGTATAGCCGGCCGCCCAACTTCTGTTCTCTTTGCTGTGATCGACAACTGCCCTCACGACGTTATCCTTGGGTTGGACTTTTTATCCAACCATTATGCTCTCATCGACTGCGCAACCGGCGTCCTTCAGTTGGACCTGCCTCAACTCGCCGATGCTCCAAGCACCGCGCCACCACGCCTGTGCTCGCTTCAAGATGTGCGTCTGTCACCCGAGGCAGTCACTTACGTCGCTTTGACCGCACAGCCACAGGTTCCTGACGGTGACTATGTGCTTCGCCCCATCGTCGACGTGCTTTTGAACCGAAACGTTGCTGTTCCGCATACGCTGATCACGGTTACGAATAATGACGTCGTTCTCCCGCTTCTGAACTGTGCCCTCAAGTGCTTCCGGCCGGCATGTTCTTGGCCAGCATTTCTAGTACGTACGAATTTGACATTGAGAGTATGGATGCCGAGAGTGGATTATTAGCACCAATTGCAGCTCACAGCTCTGGTTCTTTCACGGATGACTTCGCGAAAATGATTTCACCTGACCTCACCTCTGCTCAGGCTAAGGACCTCCGTCTCCTGCTAGAATCGTACAGTGACATCTTTGATTTCGGCGAGCGCCCTTTCGGCCAAACATCTGTTGTTCACCACCGTATAAACACTAGAGACATGAATCCTATTCGTCGGCGTCCCTATCGTGTATCACATGCTGAACGTAGAGTAATCCAATCAGAAGTGGACAAAATGCTCCGGAAAGGGGTCATCGAGCCATCAGCCAGTCCTTGGGCTTCGCCAGTCGTCCTTGTAAAGAAAAAGGATGGTACCTGGCGTTTTTGCGTCGACTATCGCCATTTAAACAAGATCACGCGAAAAGACGTCTACCCATTACCACGCATCGATGACGCCTTGGACTGCTTACACGGAGAGAGAGAGAGTAAACTTTAATGGGGAAAGGCAAAAAAAGCAAGGAAAATGTGGGTGGAGCCCCTAGTCCAGGGCCCCACTGGCTTGAGCGGCTCGCTGGGCTTGGTCCAGGAGAGCCAGCTGACTGTCCTGTTCCTCGTCCGCAAGCCATGCCTCCCACTGCCACACGGAGCTACATACTTCTCGTCCATTGATCTTCGATCCGGCTACTGGCAGATTTCTGTTGATGAAATGGACCGCGAGAAGACTGCCTTCATAACACCTGATGGTTTATATCCGTTTAAAGTGATGCTCTTTGGCCTATGCAATGCTCCTGCGACATTTGAACGAATGATGGAATCTCTTCGTCGAGGCTACAAATGGACCACCTGTCTTTGTTATCTTGACGACGTTATTGTTTTTCTCCCACGTTCAGCAGCCACCTTATGCGACTCGCTGCAATTCTCGCGGTCTTCCGAAAAGCCGGCCTTCAGCTGAACTCAACGAAATGTCAATTCGGGCGCCGTCAGATTACCGTGTTGGGACATCTCGCACAGGGTAGGGCAAAATTTTTTTTAAAATTCGATTTGGGGTTTTTCACTTTTTTGGAATTCTCAGGCCTTCCTGAACAATAGCCAGTGCCCCACATGTTTTTCCGCGTTTTTATTGAGCTAAAAAGACCCGGTTTTCGAAACCAAGTGACCAGCGGCCACGCCCCCTTTTTTCACCTAGCACAACCTAGCAATCGCTCATGTTTCTTCCAAACGTAAATTTTGTGGAAATCACGAAAGAAGAGTGCATTGGGCACGTACGAAAGAGAATGGGTGCCAGGCTCAGAAAGTTGAAGAAAGAAAGCAAGGGCACAAAGCTATCTGTTGGCAAATGTCTGTCAGGACGAGGGCGGTTGACTGACACTTGCATTGACAAAAGATAAACCTAATATGACTTAGCCATAAGAAGAAACACTGGAGACTTGGAAAGCATGCGGAAAGGTGTTTGGGAATAATATTTTCACATGTTGGCTACGGATATCGACCCAAGTCACGGGCTCTGCCCAAAAGATGCCGGCATTTGGTGTGCATACAACAAGGCTCAATTGACACAGGAGCCTTTTGTGCACTAAGAATACTTGCCTGCACCAGTCCTTCATGCCATTAAGTGAATATTCCAACAGTAAGCTCACCCACACCTGCTGAAAAAGCGCTTACACGGCAAGACACAAATTGCTAATGAGTCATTTAACCATGTCGTGTGAGAGCGCGCACCGAAAATGTGTTCCTCGGAATGAAGATGCTCAAAAGTGCCACCTTTGATGGTGTGCTCACGTTCAATGAAGGTTGCATGGCAAGAGTTAATGTCCTGAAGGCATTTGGCATATCACCAGTGCGTAACACTGTGATGTGGTTGGGTGAAGTGGACCGTTGTGGACTGTATTTTGCCAAAAGAGAGGCCGAACACATGACAAAACAAGCCAGGGAAACCAGAAGACAAGCAAAGAAGCGAAACGCTGACTCTGGAAGTGACTATGTGGCTGGTGGCTATTAGGCAAATGGTTCAGTGCATCTTGTTTTTGAAAGAAAATGAAGTGAACATGTTTTTTGTCTTTGACCCTCAATGTCTCGAAATAGTTTTTTTTTTGTTACGTTTGCCCCATTTTTATAAAAACTTCAAATGACAGCAGGTTGATTTTCAGCCACCGTAAAGTAGACACCTATGCACAGCTACTGAACTAGAATGGTACACATGCACTCAACAGTTAATTTTCTCTGAATTGTTTTCTTTGAAAAAAAAACAACAAGAACTGCCTGTGTTAGTAAAAAAATTGCGCAACTGTTGATCTTCGACAAATAATCTTAGTTCTAGTTCCACTGCAAGACGACATGATCGCGAATCAAATGAAACAAACCCGAATGCGCTACACGCAGTAGTTGCTGAGATAATGGGTATCAATTAAGGCTCAAAATACATGAGAGGTATGGGGCTCTTGCGTTGCCCAGGGGGCGCTGCACAAATGGTGCAGCGCCCCCTGGGCAACGCAAGAGCCCAGGGGGCGCTGGGCTCTTGCGTTGCCCAGAACAAAGAATATTCCCGTTGGATGGCGTGAAAGCAAGATGAATCTTATCTACAAAGGCAAAGGAGATAAGGATAAGACGAGCTCGTACAGGCCAGTTACAGTAACGTCGGTGATATATAGAATGGCAATGCAAGCCATAAAATTAGAACTGTCGAAGTGGGTGGAGGAAAACGGTGTATTGGGGGAACTACAGAATGGGTTCAGGCCAGGCAGACGCTTAGAAGACAATATGTTTGTACTAACTCAGTGCATAGAGATTTCAGTAGCTCAGAAAAGACCTTTATGGATAGCATTTCTAGATATTAAAGGAGCTTATGACAACGTAGACAGGGAATTGTTGTGGGATATTCTTCAATACGAAGGCATAGATGACGATTTCGTGGAGCTGCTAAGGGAGATATATCGAGACAACCAAGTACAAGTGGCATGGGAAGGCCGAAAAGGAAATGAAATGGTGGGAATTCACCAAGGATTGAAGCAAGGATGCCCTCTGTCACCATTGTTGTTCACGCTTTACGTCAAGGGCATAGAAAGACGACTGGAAAACAGCGAATTAGGTTTTGATTTATCCTACATGCGTAATGGACAAATGGTGCAACAGAAGATCCCTGGACTGATGTACGCAGACGACATTGTGCTACTAGCGGACAATAAAAAAGATTTACAGATACTTGCGAATATCTGTGGGAACGCAGCGACAAATCTAGGCCTTAAGTTTAGCACAGAGAAATCAGGGATTATGATCTTTAATGAGCACACGAGTAACTTCGTGGTGTCAATTCAACAGCAAGTAATACCCATAGTGAAGCAATATAAGTACCTCGGCGTACACATAAACGAAGGAAAGAATTACTCAATCAACCACCAAGATAATCTGAAAATAAAGGGGAAGCGGAATGCAGCATTAATGAAACACAGAGCACTGTGGGGCCACAATAAGTATGAGGTGGTGCGTGGAATCTGGAAAGGAGTTATGGTGCCAGCGCTAACATTCGCAAATGCCATTATATGCTTAAAATCGGATATATTGGCGGGTTTGGAAGTTAACCAAAGATCAGTAGGCCGGTTGGCTTTGGGAGCACACGGTAATACGACAAATGAGGCAGTGCATGGAGACATGGGTTGGGCCTCTTTTGAAGTCAGAGAAGCACAAAGCAAAATTAGTTTTGAAGAAAGGCTCAGGAACATGGATGAAAATAAATGGGCAGCTAAAGTGCACAAGTATCTCTACATGAAAAGCGTGGACACAGAATGGAGGAAGAGGTCAAGGAAGTTGGCAACCAAGTACAGGATAATCGAAACTGTAAATAGACAACCAGGGGTCATCAGAAAGAAAGTGAGAGAAATAGAGACCGTGAATTGGATGCAAAGAATGGAAACGAAAAGGACAATGGAGATTTACAAGAATGAGAAGAAAGAAATTAGAAGGGAAAATCTGTACGATAACACAAAGGGCAGTGCCTTGCTATTTGAGGCTCGAGCCGGTTGCCTAAGGACGAAAACATATCGGAACAAATATTCGGAATTAGATGAGACATGTGTATGCTGCAGTAAAGATCCAGAGACCACTCAGCACATCCTAATGGAATGCGACGGGATCCACCCAGCGAGAACCGTAGGTAACGTGCAACTCCCAGAAGCGCTTGGGTTTAAAGTGGAAGGAAACATAAACAGATCAGCCGTAGAGATCAGCAAGAGACGATTAGAGTACTGGTGGAAAAAAAGTAGGGAAAAGATGGATGCGACCTGATCTCTTAAAATCATAGGCAGCGGTACAAGGTAAATTTTTGAAAAAGAAAAATAATGATAGGTATACAAAAATGCAAGATAAAGAACATGTATAGTATACCTGATTAAATCAAGCAGGCTAGGTGACTATTTGTCGCCGCCCCGTTTCAAAGGGGATGCCAATAAATCATCATCATCATCATCATATAAAAAGCGCCTTCAATCCGAAACTGGGTAGTACCAAGCTCGGTCGTCTGCTTCCGGAAGCACGTTTACAATATGGACCCGCCACTTTCGGTTGTGTTGTACCACGGCTTGCAGCGAATATCGGGCACCGAAGATTTTTCCATGGGTGGCATGCTGCGTAAAGGCAAGAAATAATGTAACGCCGAATATGGGTACGCCGTTCAAAAAATAAGCGGCGAAGTTTTAGCGCGGTGTCAATCGCAAGTGAAGCGAGTCACGCACGTGCGAAGTTGAAATTCAGGTAAGGTTTGCACACTGCTAGATACAGGCGCACAAACGCGAGGAAATGCTTTCTGTAAATGAATTCACAGCAGCGATAAGCAGACATGTGTACGGAACTGCTCGAGCGCACGACGGTACGCGCCGCGACGGCAGCGGTCTTTCAGCATGCCGCGGTGTACGAAATGCTCGAGCACACGATCGTACGCGCCGCGACGGCAGCGGTCTTTCGACATGCCGCGAAACGGCGGGTCTCCTGCAATCTGTTGACTGCATGCCGCTGACAAGTAATTATGCCTGCGCTGTAGTAGCGGCCATCTGTCCCTGTAGCATTTGATAAATAACTGGTGCAGTGCATATAGGCTCGCAGTAACGTACGTACGTGCGAATCGCGCTGCAGCGCGAGCTCGTGCGCTGCTCGCTTGATGTAGCTTTTAATGACAGCGCTCGAACATCGATGTGCTGTAATCAATACTACCTTGCTGTGCTGCCTCAACGTGCTGGCTTGAGGTCAAGGATGAGCACATTCAGCTCTCTAACCTGTGCTGCTCGTAGTGGGGTAGTGAATTGTCACCGAATCAGCCCGACCATTTGTGGTCATTTGCACACACCTGGTCACTTCACCACTTCGCACCGGTCGAATTGTTAATTGTCGCTGTGGCCGGGTCTCCAATCGTGAATCACCTGCTGCTATGTCGGTCTTCCATTTCGCTTACCCAGCGCGACGAACTGCAGTTATCCAGCGCGCCCGACGCTCCACTTCGTGAGGCCTTGAAGGCAAACGGTAGAATCTGCTGTTGGGATTCAGGCGTTCTTGTTCATGGCAGCCCACGACGCAGCAGTAACGACGGTGACGCTTTATCGAGGCTGAGCTAGGTCTCTCCGGATCGGCGTCGCCGATGTCTTCTGCTTCCAGCATTACGTCCCACGGCACACGGAGAGTGCGTTTTCGTATAATTATAGGCTGCGGCCAGCTCGCAGCCTGGTCGCCATGGTCTGTGAGAAGTGACGAACCTTTTCGCACTCGAAACAGGGCAGAAAAAAAGTGCGAATCGCCGCAAAACGCGGGCTAGAAACGTGCTTCGCCACAGCCAGGGCTCAATACTATCCAAGCTGGTACTACCCAGATGACGTTTTTCGCCGCCACCAGGCGCCGCTACTATACCTCAAACTCCAGCGCAAGACGCCCATAGGACCTACCCTGTGCCCTTAACGCAACCGGTGTGCAACCAGATCCGGATAAAGTTCGCGCCGTTCGCAGTTTCCCTGAGCCTCGTTCTGCTTCTGACGTGCGCTGCTTCGTCGGCCTGTGTTCTTACTTTCGGCGTTTCGTCAAAAACTTCGCCGACGTTGCTCGCCCTTTGACAGATCTTCTCAAGAAGAATACGCCTTTCTCATGGGGCCCGGAGCAGGCTCACGCGTTCGCCGCTCTCATCGGTTTTCTGACCACCCCTCCCATACTTGCCCACTTTGATCCATCTGCACCGACCGAAGTCCACACTGACGCCAGCGGCCACGCCATCGGTGCTGTTCTCGCCCAGCAGCAGAATGGTACCGAGTGCGTGATAGCTTACGCCAGCCGCCTGCTGTCACCTTCTGAGAGGAATTACTTCATCACCGAGCGTGAGTGCTTGGCTTTAGTGTGGGCTGTCGCCAAGTTCCGGCCATATTTCTACGGCCGCCCGTTTTCGGTTATTACAGACCATCATGCCCTCTGCTGGCTGTCTTCCCTGCGGGACCCGACAGGACGGCTTGGTCGCTGGCCTTTGCGGCTCCAGGAATTTTCTTTTATCGTCATCTACAAGTCTGGACGTCTGCACAAGGACGCTGACATCCTCTCTCGTCATCTCGTGGATTCTCCTGATCCTGTTGCACATGATCTGGAGACCTGCGTGTTGGCTTTCACTGACATGTGCGACATGCGCGCTGAACAACAGCGCGACGAGTCCTTGCAGGCCATCATCGCCGGAGTGCAATCTGGCAGCACCGACGGCCCGTGCCGCATGTTCGTGCTGCACGACGGCATCCTCTACCGCCGCAATATCAACCCTGAGGGCCCTGAGTTTCTCCTTGTCCTTCCTCGTCATCTACGATCCGTCGTTCTGATGATAAACTTGTTCGTGATGAAGAAAAAAAAAAGTTCTTACGGTGGGCGATTATGTATGATGAGAGCAGTAGCTTGTAGCATGAAAAATCATAGTTTGGACTCGTGAAGATCGTATATATGTATATTTGAATGCAATATTAATTTAAGTAATTCTTCGGTCACACGCGCAAACCATGCAGCAAAGCACACGGAGCTTTTATTGCAACTATAGCTTTAAATGAAACATTGCACTGCATCACAGCGCTCAAAATGCACGTAGCGTAGCCGCAGCGCAAGGTGCTTTTTCTTTTCTGGAGTACGCACAGGAGCTGAGTTTTGGTCGTCACAAGGAAGTGCAGGCGAGCAATATATGTATTAGGTTGATGATGCTGTTCGTAATTTCTATTTTATGCTGCTCACAACCGATGACTCCTGAACGCTTCAGCTGGCGAAGGGGGGGGGGGGATACCAGCGCCAGGGCATATCTGCCAGTCGTTGCGTTGTAAACCGCGGCCGCTGCACTTGAAGCTGAATTTTTTGCACACACAAACATTTCGTCGGTAGTCTTTGAGCAGGTTCATTGCTTCATTTGTCTACAAATACTCTTCACCTGTAGAACACACGACATTTTCATTCGCATCCTATTTGCTTGGAGGATGTGTAAGTTTGGCCACTGTCTCCAGATGAGGCATTGGTTTAGCTCGCTGTCTCTTCCGGATTATTTCAACCACCGACATGCCGTTCTAGCCTCGCTTGTTCTTTTTCTAGAATTTTATTCAATATCTAAGGCGCAGCGTCGGGAAGCAACGAAGGAAGTAGCACTCTAACATACGTACACCGTCGGAATCCGCACAATCTTCCTGCCGGTCATACGCTCGATGACATGTTCCTTGAAGTGGCGCTGGCACATGACTAATGCGGTTGAAACATATTTTAGGCACGGAGAAGGTCAAGCTCACGTATCTCGGAAAGTTCTGGGTCTCAGCGCATCGAAACCAATGACTCTTTCGCGCGTGGCTTGCATGTTTGTAGCCGAACTTGCAGTTTGGCACAGAGCAAGTGGTGCCCTTCCGGCTTGTTTTCTTCTGTGCAGGAACACTTTCCCTCTGTTCCGGAGTCTCACGAGCTTGGTATTCACGTTCATAACCCACAGTCTTCACTTCGCTCCTTAAACGTCTGAGGAAATTACAAGAACTCGGAGAACTATATCATGACTGCGAGCGCAGCGCTCTGTGAAGTGAGTGTGTTAACAGACGATATTGTTACGGAGCGATCCACACATGGATCAACGCGATGCTTGGTGGCGCGACAAAGACGACGATGAAGATGCTAGCTCTTGGGCAAGATCGGACATCTCTTGCCCTAGCCTCCTCTGTATATATTTTGTAAATATATCCTTCGCCTCCATCTCGCTTCCGTCACACTTTGGTGGAGGTGCGGAGTAGGTCTCGCCTCGCAACGGAACTTCGCAGCGGCCGTCGTTTCGGACATCTGTCTGCAATGGCGGAAGACACAGCGTCTACAACAGCGCCCGCCACTTCAACGGTCGTGCTTGTGCAACCCCGGGATCCTGGAACGTTCTCCGGTTCCGGTGACGCGGATGTTGAAGACTGGCTGGCGCAGTACAAATGCGTGAGTAAGAACAGCCGATGGGACCCTTCCATGATGTTGGCAAATATAATCTTCTACCTGACAGGCACTGCGAAGGTATGGTTCAATAATCACAAAGCTGAGATTGAGAGCGAGAATTGTTTGGGAAGCCCATTGGCCGGAAGATTGCCGCGACAAAGACACTCGCGTCACGTGCGCAGACGGCTACTGAGTCTTACGTCGCGTACATAGAAGACGTATTAGTGCTATGCCGAAAGGCCGACGCCGAGATGCCGGAGGACGACAAGGTTGGGCATATCTTGAAAGGGATCACCGACGACGCCTTCAACCTTTTAATGTGTAGAAACTGTTCCACAGTCGACGCTATTATAAAGGAGTGCCGGCGCTTTGAGCAGGCTAAAAGCCGGCGCATTGGTGACTCATTTGCCCGGCTTCCCAACACGGCGGCAACGTACTCTTGCGAAGACCGCACGGCTGCACAGCCGTCAGTTCCACCAGATCAGCTGACGCGTATTGTACGCCGCGAACTTGACGCCATGACCCCTGCTCCAGTTCACGCCGGTGACTCGAGCTCGATTACGGCTCCATTCGTTCAAGCCATTGTCCGGCAGGAGCTCGCCAACATGGGCATTCACTCTGTGTGCACCGTTGCCAGCCCAACACAAACTTATCGCGACCCTGCTGCGTTGAGAACCCCTGACAATCGACCGATATGTTTTACTTGTCACCGCATCGGCCACGTCGCCCGTTATTGCGCCACCCGCTGGTGCTCGGCGCCTCGCACGGTGTCTACCCCTTAACGCCGTCCCGAGAGCACCCGCTTTCTGCCTTCAGCCCAGTCCTATTTCCCCAACGCCGATGTTTCCGCCAGGATAAGTAGCTGCTCCCCGTCGCCGCGTGGTCACCAGTCACGCTCGCCTCCAGGCCATCGCCCGTCGTCTCGCTCACCACAGACTCGCCGCCCGTCGTCCCCCTTCAACCCTGCTCGTGCCTATCAGGAAAACTAAACAATGCAGCGCCCGGAGGTGACGCTGCATTGACGACTGCCACCACAAATCCTCTTATGACGCTGCCGACAAGACGAAGCTTGTTAGACGTTGATGTTGATGGAGTAACTGTTTCTGCACTCATCGATACTGGAGCGCACATCTCTGTAATGAGTGCAGATTTTCGTCGACGACTTCATAAAGTGCTCACGCCTGCCGCCTCCCGCATCCTCCGCGTCACTGATGGTGGGACTCCTGCCGTTCTTGGGATGTGCACCGCCCGACTCTGCATTGCTGGTCATCCCACTTCCGTCGAATTTGCCGTCATCGAGAAGTGCCCCCATGACCTTATCCTCGGCTTAGATTTTTTGTCCACCCATTCTGCCCTCATTGATTGTGCGACTGGTGCTCTTCAGCTTGAGCTGCCCCATCCTCTCGACAGTCCAGCCGACATAACGCCACGCTTATGCTCTCGCCACCACGTTCGTTTGCCACCTCAAGCTGCTACATACGTTACTTTGACGTCTCCACGCGACATTCCCGATGGCGACTACGTCTTGTCTCCGATTATCGACGTCCTGTTAGCCCGCGATGTCGCCCTGGCTCACACCATTGTTTCCGTTGCTGACAATACGGTGGTCGTGCCGCTTTTCAACGTCAGCCTGTTGACTCAGGTTATCCCGCAAGGCATGTCGCTGGCCACCATTTCCGCGCTTGACCCCTACGAGATTGCCACTTTGAATGCCGATGTTTCGCCGCCTTCTTGCTCGGCTAACTTCGCGCCTTCGTCTCTCGACGACATTAACAAGATGATTGCTCCCGATCTGACCCAGGCGCAAGCCCAAGATCTCTACCGGGTCCTGGCGTCCTATCGTGACATCTTTGATTTTGACGGCCGCCCTCTAGGCCAAACATCAGTCGTGGCTCATCGCATCAACACTGGTGACGCCATTCCTATACGCCGACATCCATATCGCGTATCGCATCATGAACGTCAAGTCATCCAGAACGAGGTCGACAAAATGATTACAAAAGACGTCATAGAACCTTCATCTAGCCCGTGGGCCTCCCCTGTCGTTCTCGTGAAAAAGAAGGACGGCAGCTGGCGTTTCTGCGTTGATTATCGGAATTTGAACAAAGTCACTCATAAAGACGTCTACCCTTTGCCTCGCATCGATGACGCCCTCGACTGCCTTCATGGAGCCTAATATTTTTCTTCCATAGACCTTCGGTCTGGCTATTGGCAGATTTCAGTCGACCCTATGGACCGCGAAAAAACTGCCTTTATTACGCCCGATGGCCTATACCAATTCAAGGTCATGCCGTTCGGACTGTGTAATGCCCCAGCAACTTTCGAACGTATGATGGACTCTCTGTTCGGGGATATAAGTGGTCCATCTGTCTATGCTATTTAGACGATGTGATCGTCTACTCGCCTACGTTTGAGAGCCACCTCACCCGTTTATCGGCTGTTCTTGCTGTCTTCCGAAGAGCCACCCTTCAGCTGAACTCCGCCAAGTGCCGTTTCGGGCGGCGCGAGATCACTATGCTCGGTCACCTTGTCAGTGCTGCCGGTGTTCAACCAGACCCCGACAAGGTGCGAGCAGTGCAACAATTTCCCGTGCCGCGTTCAGCCAAAGACGTCCGCAGTTTTGTAGGATTATGTTCCTACTTTCGTCGCTTTTTCCGGAACTTCGCGGACATCACCCGCGCTCTTACGGAACTCTTGAAGAAGGACGTTCCTTTCGTGTGGGGACCCGAACAAGCAGCTTCGTGTTCTGCCCTCGTCCGGCCTACTCACTACACCACCAATACTGGCCCATTTCGACCCCTCATCGCCTACGGAACTTTGCACTGATGCCAGTGGTCATGGAATTGGGGCTGTCCTTGGCCAAACACAGCACGGCAAGGACCGTGTCATCGCCTACGCCAGTCGCCTTCTGTCCTCGTCCGAACGAAACTTTTCCATCAGAGAACGCGAGTGCCTGGCTTTAGTGTGGGCTGTCACCAAATTCAGACCTTACTTGTTTGGCCGAACTTTTCCTGTAATTACAGACCATCATGCTCTATGCTGGCTTTCGTCGCTAAAGGATCCGTCGGGACGTCTCGGCCGCTGGGCATTACGGCTTCAAGAATATACTCGTTTGCTGTGCACTACAAGTCTGGACAATTGCACCAGGAAGCTGATTACTTATCACGTCACCCTGTTGATGCTCCCGACCTCACTGACCCTGACTCCGACGCCTGCGTACTGTCCATCCTTGCTTTGGATATCCCCACCGAACAGCGACGAGACGCGTCCTTACGGCTGATCATCGACCGTCTGACCTCTCCATCACCAGACCATTCTGTTCGCCTGTTTGAGCTACACGACAACGTTCTGTATCGTCGTAATCTCAGCTCAGATGGCCCAGAGCTTCTGCTTGTCCTACCTCGCCATCTTCGCTCCACTGTTCTTCACCAGCTTCACGACGTACCAACTGCCGGTCACCTAGGTGTCTCGCGTACTTACGCCCGCATCCGACGCCGGTTTTTCTGGCCTGGCATGTACCGTTCTGTGCTCCGCTACGTCGCTGCTTGTGAACGCTGCCAACGCCGCAAGCGCCCTTCAGCGCTGCCTGCAGGTCAGCTACAACCTGTTGATATCCCTGCAGAGCCATTCTTCCGCGTCGGCCTTGACCTTCTAGGCCCTTTCCCTACGGCCATCTCGGGAAACAAATGGGTTGCAGTCGCGACAGACTACGCCACGCGCTTCGCAATCACCAGGGTTTTACCGGCAAGCTGTTCTACAGACGTCGCTGACTTTCTCCTACACGACGTAATTCTATATGATGGCACCCCTCGGCAGCTCCTCACTGATCGCGGGAGGTACTTCCTATCAAGAGTGGTAGATGACATCCTTCGTGCTTGCTCCACTGAACATAAGCTCGCCACCGCTTATCATCCGCAGACGAATAGATTGACCGAGCGCCTCAACCGAACAATAACCGAGATGCTGGCCCTGTATGTTTCACCAGATCATCTTGACTGGGACTGCACGTTACACTTCGTTACCTTTGCGTACAATTCCTCGAGGCATGACACCGCCGGATATTCACCGTTTTATGTGCTGTTTGGCCGACATCCTGCATTACCCTTCGAGACTCTCCTTCCTTCGGCTCCTCATTCGCCTACTGAATACGCCAGTGACGTCGCAGCTCGAGCCTGCGCAGCTCGTCAACTTGCCCACGATCGACTTTCTGCTTCGCAAGCAGCCCAGAAGTCCCGTTACGATAGCCGACACAGAAGCGTGCACTTCACGCCTGGCTCTCTGGTCCTCCTATGGTCGCCATGCCGCCGCATCGGCCTATCAGAGAAGCTCCTCTCACGTTACACCGGGCCCTACAAGGTTCTTCGTCAACTCGGTGACGTAAGTTACGAAATTGTACTCCTGGATCCTGCTTCTTCGACCTCATCGCTGCGAACTGAAGTTGTTCATGTTTCCCGGCTGAAGCCATAGTGCTCTTCTAGCTCCTCGCCTTCATAACAAGCGCCAAGACAGCGCTTCAGCCGCCGGAGAGTGATGTTACGGAGCGATCCACACATGGATCAACGCTATGCTTGGCGGCGCGACAAAGACGACGATGAAGACGCTAGCTCTTGGGCCGGATCGGACATCTCTTGCCCTAGCCTCCTCTGTATATATTTTCTAAATATATCCTTCGCCTCCATCTCGCTTCCGTCACAATATAAATGACCGCTTTTGAAAATTACTCATTGCAACAAGAAACATCGCACTGTTAAGCACTCTCTCAACATAATTTAACCATTGTCTTCAGGTTTTATCGTGAAAAACCCATTATCTTAAATATAACAGGCGCGCAATAACAACACTCTCAGTAGCAGACGACGCGCTCTTCACGGCAAACCTCTGACCGCAGCGCCACTCCTGCTGTCATGATGCGGAGAAGCAGTGAACTACGCCGGTCGGCACACCTACCAATCTAGCCACCGTAACGCCGGTGCGGCGCAGCAGACCTCCGTTTCGGCGGATATCGTAGGCGGTGACTGTGTGGACGACACGAAGCTTTGGCCACATCTTTAGAGGACATGTACGTGCTTTCAGAGCGCATTACGCCTTGTCCAAACGGCGCGAGAAGCGTATACGGTGCTTAGTGCTAAATGCGGGCTAGAAATGTATTGTTACGCGAACGAAGAATTAAGTACAGGAGACTATTTACAAGTATATTTACAAAAGATAGCTGCAGCGCTGGCCAGATCAGCCGATAGCTCGAGAGCCCAGAGCAGTTCATCTCCTTCGTCTAGGCGCCCGCGCGCCTCGGTCAAGCAACCAAATACCACACGCGTGTAGCATAATCCCCCGGCGGCAGAAGCGACGTCCCGGAGCGTCTAAATGTCATCACTGGGAGGATGATACTGCTTCAGTCGTGTAACGTGCACGATATCACTGGACTGGGAAGCAGATGGGGCGTCAGGGGCGATCTCGTAGGTGACGGGAGTCACGGCACGAATCACTCGGTAGGGGCCTGTGTAACGAGACAGCAGTTTTTCTGACAGGCCGACCTGACGCGACGGAGACCATAGAAGCACCAAAGAACCAGACGGGAAGTGCACGTCGCGGTGTCGCTGGTCGTACAAACGCCGTTGACTCTCTTGGGAGATGCAGAAGGCGGCCACGGGCAATTTCTCTTGCGTGGGCAGCGCGGGCGACGGCGTCAAGTGCATATTCACTGGTGGGTGCTGCGTGAACAGGGATGCTTGCGTACAAACTTACGAATTAGATTAGGATCAGTGTGTTTTACTCATTGTTTTTTTTATTTGGCAAACATTTGAAGCAGCGGCTTGTCAAGTATTTGACTCAGTAAAGTTCCACGTGCGGCCACTATCTGATTGTTTATTTTCAGCCCAATCACTCGCGGGTGTGCTTGTTGCGATAGATTTGTTCTTGCTGCGCACAAGGCTTGGAACGTAGCTGTTCTCTAGTTTGTGGTAGCTTGTAGCGAAGATGTATTATCGCTAGTCCCTCGCTTACTCTGTGGACCGTCACGAAACATTCAGCTTGCAACTCATGCTTCGGCAC
>NC_051154.1:288957342-288990402 GCF_013339745.2 Dermacentor silvarum
TGTCGTGCTGCACGGACGGCATCCTCTACCGCCGCAATATCAACCCTGAGGGCCCTGAGTTTCTCCTTGTCCTTCCTCGTCATCTACGATCCGTCGTTCTGATGATAAACTTGTTCGTAATGAAGAAAAAAAAAAGTTCTTACGGTGGGCGATTATGTATGATGAGAGCAGTAGCTTGTAGCATGAAAAATCATAGTTTGGACTCGTGAAGATCGTATATATGTATATTTGAATGCAATATTAATTTAAGTAATTCTTCGGTCACATGCGCAAACCATGCAGCAACGTACACCGAGCTTTTATTGCAACTATAGCTTTAAATGAAACACTGCACTGCATCACAGCGCTCAAAATGCACGTAGCGTAGCCGCAGCGCAAGGTGCTTTTTCTTTTCTGGAGTACGCACAGGAGCTGAGTTTTGGTCGTCACAAGGAAGTGCAGGCGAGCAATATATGTATTAGGTTGATGTTGCTGTTCGTAATTTCTATTTTATGCTGCTCACAACCGATGACTCCTGAACGCTTCAGCTGGCGAAGGGGGGGGGGGGTGATACCAGCGGCAGGGCATATCTGCCAGTCGTTGCGTTGTAAACCGCGGCCGCTGCACTTGAAGCTGAATTTTTTGCACACACAAACATTTCATCGGTAGTCTTTGAGCAGGTTCATTGCTTCACTTGTCTACAAATACTCTTCACCTGTAGAACACGCGACATTTTCATTCGCATCCTATTTGCTTGGAGGATGTGTAAGTTTGGCCACTGTCTCCAGAGGAGGCATTGGTTTAGCTCGCTGTCTCTTCCGGATTATTTCAACCACCGACATGCCGTTGGAGCCTCGCTTGTTCTTTTTCTAGAAATTTTATTCAATATGTAAGGCGCAGCGTCGGGTAGCAACGAAGGAAGCATCACTCTAACATACGTACACCATCGGAATCCGCACAATCTTCCTGCCGGTCATACGCTCGATGACATGTTCCTTGAAGTGGCGCTAGCATATGACTAATGCGGTTGAAACATATTTTCGGCACGGAGAAGGGCAAGCTCACGTATCTCGGAAAGTTCTGGGTCTCAGCGCATCGAAACCAATGACTCTTTCGCGCGTGGCTTGCATGTTTGTAGCCGAACTTGCAGTTTGGCACAGAGCAAGTGGTGCCCATCAGGCTTGTTTTCTTCTGTGCAGGAACACTTTCCCTCTGTTCCGGAGTCTCACGAGCTTGGTATTCACGTTCATAACCCAGAGTCTTCACTTCGCTCCTTAAACGTCTAAGGAAATTACAAGAACGCGGAGAACTATATCGTGACTGCGAGCGCAGCGCTCTGTGAAGTGATTGTGTTAGCAGACGATATTGTTACGGAGCGATCCACACATGGATCAACGCGATGCTTGGAGCGCGACAAAGACGACGATGAAGATGCTAGCTCTTGGGCCGGATCGGACATCTCTTGCCCTAGCCTCCTCTGTATATATTTTGTAAATATATCCTTCGCCTCCATCTCGCTTCCGTCACACTTTGGTGGTGGTGCGGGGTACGTCTCGCCTCGCAACGGAACTTCGCAGCGGCCGTCGTTTCGGACATCTGTCTGCAATGGCGGAAGACACAGCGTCTACATCAGCGCCCGCCACTTCAACGGTCGTGCTTCTGCAACCCCGGGATCCTGGCACGTTCTCCGGTTCCGGTGACGCGGATGTTGAAGACTGGCTGGCGCAGTACGAATGCGTGAGTAAGAACAACCGATGGGACCCTACCATGATGTTGGCAAATATAATCTTCTACCTGACAGGCACTGCGAAGGTATGGTTCGATAATCACGAAGCTGAGATTGGGAGCTGGGACACCTGCAAAGAAAAACTCCGAGAATTGTTTGGGAAGCCCATTGGCCGGAAGATCGCCGCGACAAAGACGCTCGCGTCACGTGCGCAGACGGCTACTGAGTCTTACGTCGCGTACATAGAAGACGTATTAGCGCTATGCCGAAAGGCCGACGCCGAGATGCCGGAGGACGACAAGGTTGGGCATATCTTGAAAGGGATCGCCGACGACGCCTTCAACCTTTTAATGTGTAGAAACTGTTCTACAGTCGACGCTATTATAAAGGAGTGCCGGCGCTTTGAAGCAGGCTAAAAGCCGGCGCATTGGCCACTCATTTGCCCGGCTTCCCAACACGGCGGCAACGTCCTCTTGCGAAGACCGCACGGCTGCACAACCGTCAGTTCCACCAGATCAGCTGACGCGTATTGTACGCCGCGAACTTGAGGCCATGACCCCTGCTCCAGTTCACGCCGGTGACTCGAGCTCGATTACGGCTCCATTCGTTCAAGCCATTGTCCGGCAGGAGCTCGCCAACATGGGCATTCACTCTGTGTGCACCGTTGCCAGCCCAACACAAACTTCGTGGCGTCCTGCCCTCTTCCTATCAAGAGCAGCGATACGCTACTCGATATCGCAACCCTGCTGCGTGGAGAACCCCTGACAATCGACCGATATGTTTTACTTGTCACCGTATCGGCCACGTCGCCCGTTATTGCGCCACCCGCTGGTCCTCGGCGCCTCGCACGCTGTCTACCCCTTACCGCCGTCCCGAGAGCACCCGCTTTCCGCCTTCAACCCAGTCCTATTTCCCCAACGCCGATGTTTCCCCAGGATAAGTAGCCGCTCCCCGTCGCCGCGTGGTCACCAGTCACGCTCGCCTCCAGGCCGTCGCCCGTCGTCTCGCTCACCACAGACTCGCCGCCCGTCGTCCCCCTTCAACCCTGCTCGTGCCTATCAGGAAAACTAAACAATGCAGCGCCCGGAGGTGACGCTGCATTGACGACTGCCACCACAAATCCTCTTCTGACGCTGCCGACAAGACGAAGCTTGTTAGACGTTGATGTTGATGGCGTAACTGTTTCTGCACTCATCGATACTGGAGCGTACATCTCTGTAATGAGTGCAGATTTTCGTCGACGCCTTCATAAAGTGCTCACGCCTGCCGCCTCCCGCATCCTCCGCGTCGCTGATGGAGGGACTCCTGCCGTTCTTGGGATGTGCACCGCCCGCGTCTGCATTGCTGGTCATCCCACTTCCGTCGAATTTGCCGTCATCGAGAAGTACCCCCATGACCTTATCCTCGGCTTAGATTTTTTGTCCACCCATTCTGCCCTCATTGATTGTGCGACTGGTGCTCTTCAGCTTGAGCTGCCCCATCCTCCCGACAGTCCAGCCGACATAACGCCACGCTTATGCTCTCGCCACCACGTTCGTTTGCCACCTCAAGCTGCTACATACGTTACTTTGACGTCTTCACGCGACATTCCCGATGGCGACTACGTCTTGTCTCCGATTATCGACGTCCTGTTAGCCCGCGATGTCGCCCTGGCTCACACCATTGTTTCCGTTGCTGACAATACGGTGGTCGTGCCGCTTCTCAACGTCAGCCTGTTGACTCAGGTTATCCCGCAAGGCATGTCGCTGGCCACCATTACCGCGCTTGACCCCTACGAGATTGCCACTTTGGATGCCGATGTTTCGCCGCCTTCTTGCTCGGCTAACTTCGCGCCTTCGTCTCTCGACGACATTAACAAGATGATTGCTCCCGATCTGACCCAGGCGCAAGCCCAAGATCTCTACCGGGTCCTGGCGTCCTATCGTGACATCTTTGATTTTGACGGCCGCCCTCTCGGCCAAACATCAGTCGTGGCTCATCGCATCAACACTGGTGACGCCATTCCTATACGCCGACATCCATATCGCGTATCGCATCACGAACGTCAAGTCATCTAGAACGAGGTCGACAAAATGATTACAAAAGACGTCATAGAACCTTCATCTAGCCCGTGGGCCTCCCCTGTCGTTATCGTGAAAAAGAAGGACGGCAGCTGGCGTTTCTGCGTTGATTATCGGAATTTGAACAAAGTCACTCATAAAGACGTCTACCCTTTGCCTCGCATCGATGACGCCCTCGACTGCCTTCATGGAGCCTAATATTTTTCTTCCATAGACCTTCGGTCTGGCTATTGGCAGATTTCAGTCGACCCTATGGACCGCGAAAAAACTGCCTTTATTACGCCCGATGGCCTATACCAATTCAAGGTCATGCCGTTCGGACTGTGCAATGCCCCAGCAACTTTCGAACGTATGATGGACTCTGTTCGGGGATATAAGTGGTCCATCTGTCTATGTTATTTAGACGATGTGATCGTCTACTCGCCTACGTTTGAGAGCCACCTCACCCGTTTATCGGCTGTTCTTGCTGTCTTCCGAAGAGCCACCCTTCAGCTGAACTCCGCCAAGTGCCGTTTCGGGCGGTGCGAGATCACTATGCTCGGTCACCTTGTCAGTGCTGCCGGTGTTCAACCAGACCCCGACAAGGTGCGAGCAGTGCAACAATTTCCCGTGCCGCGTTCAGCCAAAGACGTCCGCAGTTTTGTAGGATTATGTTCCTACTTTCGTCGCTTTTTCCGGAACTTCTTGGACATCACCCGCGCTCTTACGGAACTCTTGAAGAAGGACGTTCCTTTCGTGTGGGGACCCGAACAAGCAGCTTCATGTTCTGCCCTCGTCCGCCTACTCACTACACCACCAATACTGGCCCATTTCGACCCCTCATCGCCTACGGAACTTTGCACTGATGCCAGTGGTCATGGAATTGGGGCTGTCCTTGGCCAAACACAGCACGGCAAGGACCGTGTCATCGCCTACGCCAGTCGCCTTCTGTCCTCATCCGAACGAAACTTTTCCATCACAGAACGCGAGTGCCTGGCTTTAGTGTGGGCTGTCACCAAATTCAGACCTTACTTGTTTGGCCGAACTTTTCCTGTAATTACAGACCATCATGCTCTATGCTGGCTTTCGTCGCTAAAGGATCCGTCGGGACGTCTCGGCCGCTGGGCATTACGGATTCAAGAATATACTCGTTTGCTGTGCACTACAAGTCTGGACAATTGCACCAGGACGCTGATTGCTTATCACGTCACCCTGTTGATGCTCCCGACCTCACTGACCCTGACTCCGACGCCTGCGTACTGTCCATCCTTGCTTTGGATATCCCCACCGAACAGCGACGAGACGCGTCCTTACGGCTCATCATCGACCGTCTTACCTCTCCATCACCAGACCATTCTGTTCGCCTGTTTGAGCTACACGACAACGTTCTGTATCGTCGTAATCTCAGCTCAGATGGCCCAGAGCTTCTGCTTGTCCTACCTCGCCATCTTCGCTCCACTGTTCTTCACCAGCTTCACGACGTACCAACTGCCGGTCACCTAGGTGTCTCGCGTACTTACGCCCGCATCCGACGCCGGTTTTTCTGGCCTGGCATGTACCGTTCTGTGCTCCGCTACGTCGCTGCTTGTGAACGCTGCCAACGCCGCAAGCGCCCTTCAGCGCTGCCTGCAGGTCAGCTACAACCTGTTGATATCCCTGCAGAGCCATTCTTCCGCATCGGCCTTGACCTTCTAGGCCCTTTCCCTACGGCCATCTCGGGAAACAAATGGGTTGCAGTCGCGACAGACTACGCCACGCGCTTCGCAATCACCAGGGCTTTACCGACAAGCTGTTCTACAGACGTCGCTGACTTTCTCCTACACGACGTAATTCTATATCATGGCACCCCTCGGCAGCTCCTCACTGATCGCGGGAGGTACTTCCTATCAACAGTGGTAGATGACATCCTTCGTGCTTGCTCCACTGAACATAAGCTCGCCACCGCTTATCATCCGCAGACGAATAGATTGACCGAGCGCCTCAACCGAACAATAACCGAGATGCTGGCCCTGTATGTTTCACCAGATCATCGTGACTGGGACTGCACGTTACACTTTGTTACCTTTGCGTACAATTCCTCGAGGCATGACACCGCCGGATATTCACCGTATTATCTGCTGTTTGGCCGACATCCTGCATTACCCTTCGAGACTCTCCTTCCTTCGGCTCCTCATTCGCCTACTGAATACGCCAGTGACGTCGCAGCTCGAGCCTGCGCAGCTCGTCAACTTGCCCACGATCGACTTTCTGCTTCGCAAGCAGCCCAGAAGTCGGGTTACGATAGCCGACACAGAAGCGTGCACTTCACGCCTGGCTCTCTGGTCCTCCTATGGTCGCCATGCCGCCGCATCGGCCTATCAGAGAAGCTCCTCTCACGTTACACCGGGCCCTACAAGGTTCTTCGTCAACTCGGTGACGTAAGTTACGAAATTGTACTCCTGGATCCTGCTTCTTCGACCTCATCGCTGCGAACTGAAGTTGTTCATGTTTCCCGGCTGAAGCCATAGTGCTCTTCTAGCTCCTCGCCTTCATAACAAGCGCCAAGACGGCGCTTCAGCCGCCGGAGAGTGATGTTACGGAGCGATCCACACATGGATCAACGCTATGCTTGGCGGCGCGACAAAGACGACGATGAAGACGCTAGCTCTTCGGCCGGATCGGACATCTCTTGCCCTAGCCTCCTCTGTATATATTTTCTAAATATATCCTTCGCCTCCATCTCGCTTCCGTCACAATATAAATGACCGCTTTTGAAAATTACTCATTGCAACAAGAAACATCGCACTGTTAAGCACTCTCTCAACATAATTTAACCATTGTCTTCAGGTTTTATCGTGAAAAACCCATTATCTTAAATATAACAGGCGCGCAATAACAACACTCTCAGTAGCAGACGACGCGCTCTTCACGGCAAACCTCTTACCGCAGCGCCACTCCTGCTGTCATGATGCGGAGAAGCAGTGAACTACGCCGGTCGGCACACCTACCAATCTAGCCACCGTAACGCCGGTGCGGCGCAGCAGACCTCCGTTTCGGCGGATATCGTAGGCGGTGACTGTGTGGACGACACGAAGCTTTGGCCACATCTTTAGAGGACATGTACGTGCTTTCAGAGCGCATTACGCCTTGTCCAAACGGCGCGAGAAGCGTATACGGTGCTTGTGCTAAATGCGGGGCTAGAAATGTATTGTTACGCGAACGAAGAATTAAGTACAGGAGACTATTTACAAGTATATTTACAAAAGATAGCTGCAGCGCTGGCCAGATCAGCCGATAGCTCGAGAGCCCAGAGCAGTTCATCTCCTTCGTCTAGGCGCCCGCGCGCCTCGGTCAAACAACCAAATACCACACGCGTGTAGCATAATCCCCCGGCGGCAGAAGCGACGTCCCGGAGCGTCTAAATGTCATCACTGGGAGGGTGATACTGCTTCAGTCGTGTAACGTGCACGATATCACTGGACTGGGAAGCAGATGGGGCGTCAGGGGCGATCTCGTAGGTGACGGGAGTCACGGCACGAATCACTCGGTAGGGGCCTGTGTAACGAGACAGCAGTTTTTCTGACAGGCCGACCTGACGCGACGGAGACCATAGAAGCACCAAAGAACCAGGCGGGAAGTGCACGTCGCGGTGTCGCTGGTCGTACAAACGCCGTTGACTCTCTTGGGAGAGCCGAAGGCGGCCACGGGCAATTTCTCTTGCGTGGGCAGCGCGGGCGACGGCGTCAAGTGCATATTCACTGGTGGGTGCTGCGTGAACAGGGATGCTTGCGTACAAACTTACGAATTAGATTAGGATCAGTGTGTTTTACTCATTGTTTTTTTTTTATTTGGCAAACATTTTGAAGCAGCGGCTTGTCAAGTTTTTGACTCAGTAAAGTTCCACAGTGCGGCCACTATCTGATTGTTTATTTTCAGCCCAATCACTCGCGGGTGTGCTTTGTTGCGATAGATTTGTTCTTGCTGCGCACAAGGCTTGGAACGTAGCTGTTCTCTATTTTGTGGTAGCTTGTAGCGAAGATGTATTATCGCTAGTCCCTCGCTTACTCTGTGGACCGTCACGAAACATTCAGCTTGCAACTCATGCTTCGGCACGTTGGTTCAAGTTTGCGCCTATTCACGTATTATTGATACTTTGGCGAAAGAGTGGGCGTAAGTTTGCGTGCGAGTAAGGGTGGATGTGTGTCGATAACGTGCGAGAAACTTACTAAGCCAGTAAGTGCCGACGTTCCAGAATTGAAGTCATTTCTTTGGAGGTTAGCGATATAGCGCTGGCGGATTAATTAGCTTTTTTATCCTCGAGGAATGCTGTGCATCGCGAAGGGCCGGCAACACATGCAGTCCTTGTGTAGCAGCGGCGGCACAGGTTGATTCCATTCCCTAATATGCGAATCACAATTTTTGCAGCTAACTACCGCACACATCTTCCCTATCTCGTTACACATTTTGCAGCATGAATAGGGCACAATGCGTTACCGAAGACCCAGTTACATTTCCGACAGATGATCGCACAGTACAGCAGTAACGGTTTCGTATTCGTGCGTATTAGCTGAGGCAACGTATGGCGCGCCGCCGAAAGCGCCATCTCGTCCCTCTCGGGCAAACTGCTCCGCGAATAGGGTGAATATAATCGCGAAGAAACTGCGGGAAGCGCCGTCGCGTGGTCTGCGGAATGTGAACCGCCGCACTCTTTTTCGGAGAACGAATCCGCTCGCGGCCACTGCCGGAGCACACATGCCGAAGCCGTTCTGGCTCAGCGTGGCGCAATTTAGTTCAATTTTCTGTGGTTGGCGCAGGAATCTGCGTTTGTATCAAAATGGCGCAATTAGCGCAGAAGTCCCACCCCTGAACCTACACAGTTCAAATTTTCGGTACACGTCACCAAAAGGTGGCCTTCATTTCTTCAAAATATGAAATATCATCTGTTTTCGCTTCTGCCAGGAAACAAGTAATAGTGTAGCTCTTATTTATAAACGGCCTGAAAATGAAATCGATAAATTCCGAAGTCCCACAAGGCTTTAGAAAAAAATCAGTTTAGCGTTTTATTGGTATTGAAATGGCTCTGCGCGTTCGACAACGGTCATTTTCATGAAGATATATATAACTCGTGATTACACAATGACATTTGGCAGTTAGACCTGTAAGTGGTTTGATTACATTTTTGATTGAGATAATATATTTAGACTGCAACGCTACGTAGCCTATCTTTGGACGGAGATTCAATAGTTCCAGCATGTCATAATCCAACTATTTCATGCAGTAAAGCACACCAATCGTTGGGCGCGGTTGGTTGTCAAATCACGTTAATTCGAACTGACGCTGTGGTCCCGTCAAAGTTGTGTATTCCAATGGGCGAAAACGGCCCGGTAATTCGAACGCGAAAGCACTTGCGACGGTTAATTCGAACATACCGCGCACCGACAATGCTCTCAGCAGCGCGCCAAATCACGTGGCAGCGCTACAGTGTACTAGAAGTACACTGTAGCGGCGCCTCCGACCGGCAATGCTCCGACACCGCCATAGAGCAATTCTCAAGTTCGGTCGCCTATAATAGGGGGCGCGCGACGCGACTCAATATGGTTAAAATTATAGGTAGCGGTACAAGGTAAATTTTAGAAAATTAATAATGAGAGGTATACAAAAATGATAGATAAAGAACATGTATAGTATACCTGATTAAATCAAGCAGGCTAGGTGACTCTTTGTCGCCGCCCCGTGTCAAAGGGGACGCCAATAAATGATCAACATCATATGGCGCCCACAGAGAGCATAGGAACCCCTGAGTACATGTGTGTCCTTCATGTCAGATTTGGCTTAGCGCTTGAAGTTGGCTCCACCTTTGACACAATCAGTGGCGCAACGACGGAGGGGGGGGGGGGGGGGTCGTAACGTCCCCCCCCCCTGAGGCCGAGTTAAACCTGCCCCCCCCCCCCCCCCACCGTGTCCAGCCCCACCGGTCCAACGTGTAGCTTCAGTGCTCTGTTCACATCGCCATTACAATTCAGGAGGTGGCTTGAGGTCGAATTTTCCTCATTAAAACAAACACTCTTATCACTGTCTTATATTTATTCACTCACCCTTAAATTACTTTGCGTAAAACGCTAAAGAGATAATTACACATTGTCATTATCCTTGGTGTCATAATATTATTGTAATTATTAGGCATTTTATTTGGTGTTGGATTCCTCTGGCCAAAGCAAGAAAATGGCATATTATGCAAAGTGCGCGCTCCCCCCCCCTCCCACCACAAAAATCCAACCCCTCCCTCCCCTCCTGGCAGAGATCCTGGGTGCGCTACTGTTCACAATCACTGCCGTTAAGTGACATCATGCGCCACATACACGCTTCGGAAACGCGGATACGGTGCCTCATTGAAGAGGAAGAGGTCATGAACCCCGAACACAATACTTGTCGCGTGTCACGACGAAGGCAGCGAGGCATCCTGGCCAAAAGTTGTGCAGAACAAGCTGTTCTGGGCGTCGTGCTGATCGCCGCGTGATCGCCTTTTCTCTGGTTCCTGGATCAGTGAACGTGACCATGTTCTAAGTCGGTGTGGTCAAGTATCGGGCGGCGGTATTATACTGTTCGTTTGGAGTTTTCGTTTTTATTTTGAGTTGTATATCGTTTCTTTTTTCACCTTCTCGTTTAGTGTGTTGCGAGCCAGTCAGACTATACCTGATGTCTCTCTCTTCTCCCGGTCAAGGGCATTCCCCTTGGCTAGCTTCTCTCCCGGCTCGAGAGTGGCCGATAGACAAATTTTTAAGCAGTGGCAACAGGATTGTCCCTGTGGCTCTAGTACCTACCAATGGGGGATCAATTCAAATGAAAAACCCGAAAGCCATTCAAGTGGAGCTTCGAAAGGCCACCACCCACTTCCAGAAGATCACCGAGGTCCGTCAATTTGGTCGCGGTGGTATTCTGTGCTGCTCATCAGACCAGGAATGTGTTCAAGAACTTCTCAACTGTTCCGAATTTGCATCAAATCCGGTGAGCCCGCTTATTCCAGCACACCTTGCTTGCTCGAAAGGCTTAGTTCGTGGTGTCGACGCGAGCCTGGACCCATCAGAGGTATTAGACTTATTTTCAGTTGCTGGTGCTGTTTCTGTATACCGATGCAGCCAAATTATCGAGAACAAGAAGTCGCCTACGGAATTGGTCATTGTTACGTTCGCGGGAACAGCCCGTCCATCTGAAATTAAGGCATGGCCCCTAATATACAAAGTAGAGCCACTAACTCCACGACCACTACAGTGCTCGAAATGTTGGCGTTACGGGCACAGCATAAAAGGCTGCAGGTCTGTCACTCGATGCCGACTATGTGGACAAAATCACGACAGCACAGACTGTAAATCTCAGGAGGAAAAATGGTGTCTGTGTCACGAAGTTCACGCGGCAGACTATTCGAACTGCACGGCGAAGGAGCAAGAATTAAAAGTGGTGGAACGCAGGCGATGCTCACGTAGAGAAGCGTTTATTGAGGTTCAAGGAAGAACCCAGGGCTATGCAGGTGTAACAGCTCGTCAACCCGCTGGCTTAGATATTTCTGTATCCAAGGCCATAGCAGAGGCAGTAGAGAAGGCTACAGAAAAGGCCATGGAACGTCTTGCGACAACTATTTTTGAGTCCTTGGCACAAATGCTGTCTAGTCAGCTGGCGCAGCTCATTAACACAACCTCTACCCAGGTTCAAGCATGCCAAGTTTCAAATATTCTAAATCTAGGTCCAAACCAAACATCGTCACCCAACCCAGTAACTAACTCTCCTTGCGCAGGACCTTCTACTCGTGTAGAGACGGAACCAGCACCCCTAACAGATGATTATGAAGAATTTCAGGATGTAGACATGGAACTTAAGAGTATGAAACGCACCAGATCTCCTCCCCCCAAAATTTCCCCTAAGTCAAAACCTAAAAAATTTGTAAAAGAGAATCTTTCCAAGAAAGACTTCTTGAAAGAGAGCATTTTAGAGCAGGCGGTCTCCGCCACCGTTCAATCTTCACCATAGGCTCTCTAAAAATCTTACAGTGGAATTGCCGTTCGATTGCTTCTGCTGCTACAGATTTATCATATATTTCTTCTTACTTTCCCCCAGACATAATTGTATTACAAGAAACCTGGCTCTCAAATGATCAAAAGTTTTTCCTAAAAAATTATCGATTATTTCGTTTGGATCGCCCTTCTAGAGGTGGTGGCATTGCTTTCTTGATTTCAACAAAATTTAGTCACAAGGCCACGATATAGTATCAATGTCTGCTGAATGTGAAATTTTAGCATTAGACATAACACTTCCAGACTGCTCCCCTTTTTCCCTAGTTAATTTATATTTCCCGGCAGGAGTGCAGGATACCCGATGCCTAGACATCGCATTAGCTTCGTGCAAAAAAGACATAATACTCGCTGGTGACTTCAATTCTCATCACGTGTCTTGGGGGTTTAAAACTGACTTGGGTGGAAAACGCCTGTGGGAATGGACTCTTGACAATAACCTTTCTTGTCTAAATTCAAAAGTTGTTACGTTTGTTCGCGGCCATTCTCAATCAGCTCTAGATCTCACTTTTTCCAGCTCATCTTTAACTATATCCTCGTGGAAAACTATATACTGTGCAACCAACAACGACCACCTTCCTATTATATTTGAGATTGATTTCCCTGTGATTCCCCTCAGCAGAAAACATATCACATTTGTAAATTATGACAAACTTCAAAAGGAGTTGAAGTCTACGATGCTCTCCCGTATGAATATGCAAAAGGATATTAGGGCTATGAGTCTCTGTGCAGTTTTAAAACGTTCCTTAAGGAGTTCCGCTTTTAATTTAAACTCCGCCACAGGTAAATCTTTTAGCCCTTGGTGGAATTCAGAATGCACGCGGGCTCACCGAAAACGGAAAGCTGCTTGGAAGAAACTTCTCTGTAATCAATGTGCGAAAAATTGGAGTGATTACCAATTCGTTGCTTCATCTTTCAAGCGTACGATAGCTAAGCCAAACATGAGTATGACGAGAATAAATCAACTTATCTCTCTAATTCTAAAAACAAGAAAGCCCTTTTTAGATTTTTACGCTCACGAAAGATGATTCCGGTTCCAGCAAATATTGACTCTTTCGTCCTCTCGCCACGCGAATTGTCCGAATTATTGGAAAATATTGGAAAGGGCCTCGAAGATAGGTTTTCTTCAATAGTTCCACCATACCAATTGAAATCACTACCGCTAGAAGAATTTAAGGAAGTTACGTTTCAAGAATGGGCGGCTGTTGTTCGCTCTCTGCCTTCTTCAGCACCAGGACCAGATGGAGTTACCACAGCTGTGATAAAAATTCTGTATGAATTGTCTCCGCACGAAATTTTGAATATGGTAAATTATTCTTTAAAAAATGCCTGGATACCTTCAGAATGGAAAATTGCTAAGGTAATTCCGATACTCAAAAAACATGGAGGTGGATATTATTTAGATAATATTAGACCAATTTCTCTCACATCCAACTTGGTTAAACTAATAGAAAGAATTTTGAATAGCCGAATGACGACATACATAGCTGAAAACTCAATACTTAGCCCCAGTCAAATTGCCTTTATATCAGGGTGCTCGATATGGTGTGCGCACATAGATCTAGAGAGTCGAGTACTACTTGCACGTCGTAGGCGAGAATATTCAGCATTGGTGACTTTAGATCTAGCTAAAGCTTATGATTCAGTGGAGCATGGACTTCTGATAAAGCAGCTAGAGATGTACAGGTTTTTTCAAAACGGATGTTCATCGTCAAGGTATAGACAGAAACGCGGAGTACCACAAGGATCAGTGTTATCTCCTCTTTTATTTAATATATTTTTAAGCTCCATCCCTTCGCTCCAGGACATTCATGTATACGTTTATGCCGATGACATCGCTTTTTTCGCGTCCAATGATGATCTAAATGCACTGTATCAATCGTTACAAAATTACTTATGCATGCTTGAAACCTGGATTGCTAATATACATATGTCTCTGAACGTTAGAAAAAGTGCACTTGTCTTTCCTTTAGATGTTCCCATTAATATTTCATTGGTGTATCGTCAAGAGTTCATTCCCCAAGTGAATTGCCTTAAATACCTGGGAATCACGTATGATGGGTCACTAAACTGGAGAAGCCACATTGAAAGAGTTGCGTCTAAGGCAACTCGTGCCGTGGGATGGCTACGTAAGATCAGTCATCAACGATATGGGCTGCGAAGGCATACATTAATTATGATATATAAAATGTATGTCCGACCGATCATGGAATTTGGAAGTGTCTTCTTTTCTGGTAGCCCAGCTTATAAAATTCAACCTCTGATAATATTAGAAAGGGAAGCTCTGCGATTGTGCCTTGGACTCCCCAAGTTTGTTGCCAACACCGTGCTGTATATGGAAGCACGAATGCCAAGCTTAAAAAGCAGATTGAGGATTCTTACAGTCCAAACGTATTTAAGAATTAACGAATCTCCTCAAAGAAGACTAATGTATATTTTTATTAACGAACCAAGTTTATTCTTTAATAGTCATTGGTCGCGATTACACACCCCTCAGATCGTATTCGTACAGGCACTGCTATCACCATTGAATGTACAAATTCAACGCATTCAACCAACAAGTCAATCAAAAATAAGCCTCCAGATAGAATTTGATGATATTTTCCCCTCAAATGCTAAACTAATGCCATACCAATATTTAAATGATCAGTTACAAGATTACCTCTCTCACCTGGAAACAAAAAATATCATAGCCACTGATGCTTCACAGTCCGAAGAGAAGGCTGGCGTAGGCATTTTCTCTCCTTCTCTTAATTGGTCCTTCTCTATTCGCCTTCCAGATTACACACCTATTTTCATAGCAGAATTATTGGCCATTGTCCTAGCGCTACGTAAACTTCCTGCAAATTAATCAACAGCTGTCGTAGTTACAGATTCTCTATCGGTATGTGTGTCGCTTTCCACGGAAACGAATGCAGCTCTCATTAGCTTGTTTCACAATTTAGTCCCTAAAAGTTTACAAAAAATTAACTTGCTGTGAGTACCTGGACACCGCGGTTTATATCTAAACGAAATTGCAGATTTATTAGCAAGAACGTCTCTAAGTGGGCCTTCGATCCCTGTTTTACCGGACACTTCTTACGTCACTGCATCGAGATACAGAAAATTTTGTTTGCAAAATGATTTAAGCAACTTACCGCTGAAACCATCTACAGACTTTCAGCATCTCGGTTTTTGCTGGAATAAACAGTGGTGCTCTTCTCGGCAGTTGGAAGTTACTTACACCAGACTACGCTGTCGCATCCCGCAATTGAATTTTTATTTACATAGAGCTGGTCTCACGATGTCCTCTCTATGTCACAACTGTAAGGAAATTGAATCAATAGAACATTACTTTTTATCATGCAGACGATATTCACACCACAAAGAGTTATTACTGGAAGCTCCACTTTACAAAATTGGATTAGGTTTAAACATACCAGTATTGTTATCATTGGGGGCTTCAGCACTAGGCTATAGCATAGTCCTTCCATGCTTTTCTGGTCACGAAACTGCCGCCTCAGTTTCATATAGAGCCAGCGCCCGCCGCTAGAGGCGCAACCGTGCATGGGAGGGCATGCGAACGCCGCTACCGCTGTGGTTGTGTGTGGGGCAGCCTCGGTATTCTAGCTTTCTCAACTTCCACAACCGTCGGTTTACTTTCACGTAACTATTTTTAACATTCCACTTGCTTGAATAACTGCCTGATTGCGTCTTCTGCCATGATATGAGCGCCCGGGACGAAAGAAAAGCCGCTCATAACATGGAGCTTGCGGCGGTCTCGGACCAAAAAAAAAAAAATCTGGGATTTTGAGCCAGAACCGCGATACGATTATGAGGCACGCCGTAGTGGGGGACTCAGGATTAATTTTGACCACCTGGGATCCTTTAAAATGCACCTAAATTTAAGTAAACGGGTGTTTTGCATTTTGCTCCCGTCAAAATGCGTCCGCTGTGCACGGCCGGGAGGTCTCGGTCCACATTTCTTCGTCATCGCCGTTCGCCTCAACACTTCGGTAGGCTCCGCGGTTTAATATTTGCCTGAAATTAGACACCGCGCATTCGCACAAAGCGCCAGTGGTCCCATTTATCACCAGATGCAAACATATGGGCTGTTGCACTCCCGCTCACCCGTAAGTAAGCGCCAACTCTCCATTGCGCATAGCGCCAGATTGTTTACCGAGCACAGCTGTTCACTTTCTGTTAAACTGTGGGCAGTATCTTATCCGGAGATCAAAAGTGTGAAATTGTTATTGCAAAAGGCTGCTTCTGTAGAATACTTAATGACAATGAAAAGGAAATTGAGCTGCTCCGTGCGCTTCAGATTTCTCTGCAAAACGATGCCATTTCTGAATGAGATTTAGGTAGGATAAATGCAAGACAAAATTCACTACTAAATGTCTTCGGTGCGGCTTTTAGCAACGGATTAAGGCGAACGTGAAGTGTTAGGACCTGCACAGTTGAAACTATCTGTATTGTGATTAGGCAATTGCCTTAGCAAGCAGTCTTTTAGAAGCGTCAGTAAGCCCAGCACTTATTCAAGCTGCTCGTGGTTTCGACGCAGAAACGATGAGACTAGGTATCTTGGTTCTTAATGCGCAACTATTTGCAAGATGTTAAAATATTGTAATCACCGGTCCTGGTATTCTTATCATGGTCGAAAAATAAAAAAAACTGCTTTATAATTCGATTAAGAAAAGAAATAAAACGTGTTGGTGAAAAAACAACATACAAGCATGATCATTTATTTACCATGTAAAATAAGTGGAGCGAAATACAAACAGCACAAAGATGTGTCCGGTCATGAATGTTCCACCATTCACAATGCAAGAAGTTGTTAAAAGCACTGGTATAATAAGCATAAAGAAAAAAACATCAAACGTGAGAGATATGTATTAAGGGGCAGGAAACAAACACCAGCAAACGAATGGCAATAAATGCACAATGCATAAGATTGTTTCTATAAACAAGAAAGTGTAAAGCATAGGCATTTCATAACGCATGGCAAAACAACTCTCAAACGAACACAAGTAGCCACATCACACATACAACAATTATAGAGATACCACCACTCCACTTCTTCAGCTGTTACTTAATCATGCACACACAACTTGCTCAACAAATCATAATGCAAATATAGCTAACAACAGTGCGCTAATAACCTCCTTACTTATAGCTGCTTATATACTTAAAAGTACATGCAATTGAAGAATTGTAGCCCATCAATAGCCTAAAGGACAATGGAAAATAAAACAATGCATATTATTCTGTTAACATTTGCATTTAAAGGAATTCTAATGTTATACATTTCATAGATTGTCGTGGTGAAGGCGCTATTGTTGTGATGTGAACTACGCTACACTAGCATAACACAAATTGAGGTTGCAACAAATCACGAAACAAATGTGTTTTATCATCAATGCCCTCATCAGACCTTGCAACACCCTTGTTCTCCATCAGCATTGCAAATTTTTGTAAGTGGTCGCCTTTACACGATAATCGTGATTCCTACTGCGCCCCTTTAATTGGTACCCCTTCAACTGGTTGGTTTCCTACCACCCCCTGCTGGACATGAAGCTCGTCCCTTTGCTTGCATCTGCTTGTTTTTTTCTCTTGTGAAAAAAATGCAAGCGGGTCTTAAGAAAAAACAGAACTACATCTGCAGTTGTGCTTACGAAGTGCGATTTGCAGCCGACAGCAGCTGTAGCAGTACGACTGTCCATCAAAACATTCTCCACAGTATTCATGTACACATCAGAACAGGCAGTTTTGTCAACTGTGTACACTTCCAAATGATCTTCCACAATTTGGAGGAGAGCGACTAGCTGGCTGGAGGGCACTTGTAGACGATGTCGGAGGCGTCGAAATGTTTCGCGCAAACACACGCGTATACTTCGATTCGAAGTTAAAACCGCCACCTTCCTGCCGCGGTATGGCCCGCTTCCATTTCTCGCGCTGCTCCTTGTCAATAGGCAAACGGAACAACGACACCTTTTCGGTCGTGCCCTTGTAGCCGGAACGGCAACCCGGCACGCAACACGTGCTCGGCATCGTTGTCCCACCCGGCCACTTCAACTAAACAGTCCAGCACTCGAAAAATAGCGCAGCACATGCACAGAACGCACCCGATCACTCAGCTCGCCTCGCACGCCTCGCACTGCGCAAGCGTTTCGGTGCGCGAACGATGCCCTCCGGTGCGCAGTGGCGCCGCGTCGCGGCAGCTTTGGGCAGCGTATGAACCTCTCCCATAGCGTGACGGCGGAGTTTCGTGACCAGAAAAACATGGAAGGACTCTGGCTATAGACGAGTTGCATAAATGCCAGCAACACTGTAAAAAGCTCTGGAGTGTTCAAGCAACACTGTGCAGCGCCGCCATCGTGCATGAAAACACTACACAAAACGCAGTGCACATGCGAATGCGATAGGGATAGACAAGTTTTGTCTTGACGTGAACAATCGTCTGCGCAGCATTTTGTGTTCCGTGTTTGTGCAATCACTCCCAACGATGTCGCACCATTCAGGGAAGGTAATTTTCCCCATCACTGGATGGAAGAACGACCTCGCCGTCTTACCTCCGCTGTCAGATCGCAGCGTACATGAATTTTATGCAGGACGATCGGGAACGAAACGAAGCTACGAACGAAGCTACAACTTTCACGTGGAATCGTACGTCAACGTATGTGCCCTGAAGACCAATGTCACCCAAAGCAGGTAAATATTTGTGCAACTGTATCGCATGTAAACGGGCGATAGTCGCAACCGTTGAACTTCTGTGATAAAAGCGCTTTGTTGTTGTGTGAATGTTAAGAAATCATCATGACTTTATTTAAGCTTAGGTTTAAGAAAACAAATTATAGATGAGCTGGTGATATAGTTGATTCTCTTGTCTGAAGTCATGGATGGAGGAGCTTAGTATTCTTTATTTATTTCCAGCGCCGGGCTCACCTTTTTGAAGGCGCCATGCTACCGAAGCAAAAAAAAGAACGCGCCACCGTATTCCGTGATGATAGCATTGGACACGACACGCATCATCGATGGAAGCTGCGACTGCCCGGCAGGAAAGCTCGCCTGCAACCACATGATCGCTGTTTTGAGGACTGTCATGCTCCTACAGTCAAAGGGTTTCTCCGAGGCGCCGGACCAGCTCTCGTGCACGGATTTACCTCAGCAATGGAGGATTCCCCGCAGAAGCGCGATCAGAGGATGCCCGCTTCAATCCGTGGACTGGCGCAAAGTGAAAGAAGGCGGGACTAGTGCGCCAAAGTTTGCCTTGCCGAAGGAGCGCCGTGTACGCCGTAGAAATCGGCAGGAGCAAGAAGAGGCGAAGCAAAAGTTTGCTCAAGAGCTGCTTTCGTTTGACCCCGATAATGACTTCGCGAAAGCGCTCCTCCTAACCGACGAAGGCGAGACCGTGCAGTCCAGGTTCGGGCTGGTGTCCTCATTGGCGCCACAGAGCTACCAGCAGTCCCTGCTGCCACACGGTTTCACCGTTTTTCTTTCTGGCTTACAACCAGCAAACGAAGAAGATCCTTGGGAAAGCATCCCGACTCTGACTTTCTTCGAAAGCAGCACAGCCTGGAATCCTCCAGCACACCTTGGGACAAACAGTGTTGTGCAGGTCAGAGGCTGGTCAATGTTCCTTGCAAGGAATTACTATGAATCTCTATTTGTTGTGTGTGGGTGCCAAACCCTTGTGTGAATTATATTTAGCCATGGTTTCGATGCTATAGGCTGAGTCATCACATTTAATATTTTAATTGCCTTTGACCCCCGTTTGGTAGCACATAGATGTGCACATTCATATAGTTCCCGTCACTAGGTCGTATCGGACAGATGTAATATTTTGTATCTTTAGCAACCCCACAAATATTAAGATGTAAATCTTTTTATCCGTCAGGCCTTTGTGTGCACTGAGTGTGAGAAACATGCAATGTTTTTAATTTTCACATCTGTCTGGCATTTATTTCATGCATCAGGAGATATGTATGACACCAGTGGCAGCTGAAGCACTTGAAAAGGACAGCCGCCAGCAGGCAAAAAGTGCAACATGGCATCAGGAACGCCGGCTTCGTGTCACCTCCTCCAACTTTGGTGTGGTCCTGAATAGGAAGGAGTGGACAGTAAAGGGCCTGCAAAACCTCACAGCTGCCAGAGACCTTTCTAGAGTTGCTGCAGTCAAGTTAGTATTTTCTTTTCATCCTTTTAAATGCATGAACTAAGTATATATACCACAGAGTGGCATTAGCATATCCAAAAATTGTAATAGACATTGTGCAGTAACTAACATTGCACTCAGTTTATTTCCGTTACATTTTTCCAGTTACGGCATCAAGATGGAACCGCTAGCTGCTCAACGCTACGAGGATGCTCTACGCCGTCTGGGCAACGCTCCTACAGTTAGTACCTGTGGATTGCTGGTTAACCCAGCCTTTCCTTGGTTGGGTGCATCGCCCGACAGGATTGTGTACGACCCCACAGAACAATCCTATGGTGTAGTAGAGATCAAGTGTCCCTACTCTCTACGTGACCACAAGGCATCTGCCCTTCTAAACACTGATTTCTGTTGCATAATCAGGGATGGTGTACCAGAGCTTAAGAGGGACCACCAGTATTATCATCAACTGCTTGGGCAGATGGGTGTATCACAGTTGCGCTGGGGTGACTTTGTGGTATATGGAGGAGATTTTCTTTTGATCGAACGAATAAGATTTAATGAGAATGAATGGAAAAGTGCCAGAGAGGTGCTCGACAACTTTTACATGGACACACTGCTGCCATATCTGTCAAGCACTGTAATCTGATACAGTAAACAACGCAAGAATGGCATGTCAAAAAGACAAGTAGGGCTGCAAACATTTTATTGCACAGAAGATGGCAGCATCACGAGGTAGTGAGGATTGACAACATATGACTAGAAAATAAGGCGTCTTTAAGGAACACTGTGGACAGATCAGTTTGTATCTTCTTTCAGAAGTGATGGCTGGAAGTTTGTCAGGAAGGCACACACGGCCCACATCTGATTCGCTAAGGGTACAAGGGAGATTGGAATCGAGCGGTCAAAAATGTGATATCCCTTGATTTTCTTGATCTTCCTTTCCACATGTATCCTGATTGCTGCGATTTCCTGAGTCTCCTCCACTTCTGTGGGAGTAAATTGCCCATGCATGAGGAAGGGTGGAATGTTCAGCATTACTTTCTTGCTTTGCAGCAGGTCTTTTATTTTAAATCCCTTGTCAGCCATGACTGAGTCACCTGTGTCAAACTTCAGGTCTAAAAATCCACTCTTCTCCACACACTCTCTGTCAGACGTACACCCAGTAAATAGTTCCGAAACAAAAGTAAGTACTCCATGAGGGGAGATGCCTACGAGGGCTTTGAACGTATGGGTAGACTTGTATGAGGAATAGACTTGTGATTGCGTCACAAAAGATGTTGGCACATCACATCTAATCTCAGTGGCATCCAAGATGACACGTGTTGATGGATATTTCTCCTTGAAAGCAGATGGCATGGCAGCATCAATAGCTTGTCGTGATATCCATGTTGTCGTTTCTGTTACTTGCAAATAGATATAGTCGAGCACTGCAGAAAAAATTCTTGACACCGTGCTGATAGAGACGTTGAACAAGTGGCCGATGTGTCTGTGAAATAAGCCAACTCGAAGTTTAACAAGCACAAGAAAGAGTTGGTTCTCTACACCAATCTTGTGTCGCCGACCTCTATATTCAACATTTCGTAGCCCACTCCTCGTACGCTTGCGTGCAATGTTTTCACCATTTTCTCCAAAGTCGAGGAGATGCATGAGAGCACAGAAGTGCTTGTAGCTGGGCAGTCCAGTGTAAAACTCAATGTCATCAGTGTTGTCCTTGAATCTTTCAATTCCAAACGGAGGCAATTCTTCCAGCTTCTCAATATTTTTCTGTGCAGTGACAAGCTCCGTACGAAGCAGCTTTAATTCATTATTTTGCGCCTTCATTTGCAGCTTCAGGCGCTGATTTTCTGCTTCACTTGCTTTGCTTGCAACGAGTTTATTTTGTAGGAGAGCAATAGTTTCTCCTAAAGAACTTACTTGCAGCTTCAGGTGTTTATTTTCAGCCTGTGTATCTGCTTCGCTTGCTTTGCTTGCAGCCAGCTCCTGCTCTAGGGCAGAAATATTTTCTCTGCATGCACAAATACTTCCAGAGGCTGGTTCTTCTGGTGACTGTTGCTGTTTGTCAGGAAGCAAAGTGGAGCCCGTATCTTCAACATTGACATCAGTGCCTTCACTATTTTTGTTGCATCTATCTGCTGAGTTTTCCTTGTCATCTGCTCGGTTATCGTTACGGGTGTCTACCTTTTGTCCTGTAGTAGGAAGCCCTTGAGCCTTACCATTACACTTCCTTTTAGATGATGCAACTTTCTGAAGTGGTGCCCGTTGAGCGGGTGGTTTCCTCGGCGGCTTTGGCTGCTTGAATAAAAATGTGGATGGCACAGCAGACTGGTGTAAGTGTCGGTAACCATTAGCAACGTTAGCAACAAAGTCACTCTCAAGAAAGTGGAGAGAGCAGACCCTGGTGGCCTTCGAAACTGTGAAGAGTGGGCCTTCGTCTCGCCTGATGGCTGCAATCCACTTTTTGTATATGTCCTGGTCTCTTGGGAATCTGTGGTATGACACCTGTGAATAAAAGTCAATATTCAGAATGTTTTCTGTCTTGATTGGGACATATCTAAACAATGCTCTCCTAAAACAAGAAATTGACGATGCTATGCAAGACAGTTATGGTTTCGAACACTCGACAAATCTGCGCAACCGCGGTGTACGCACATGGCTGCACCGTTGCGAATTTCTCGATTTCAGGTGCTTATATGCGCAGGGCTTTACGACAACAGACCGGATTTTTTTTTTTCGATGAAGGCAGATACAGTAACTTTATAGCAAAATAAAACACGAAAAGCCGTTTTGACATGCATACAGGGCTCGACTATAAGTGCGTGTGCACAGTAATGCAGCCGTCAGGCGAAATGCACGGTATGTCTGACATTGTCGGTCCACACACACATAGCCGTCTTACTTGACCACATCACACGACACAAGTACTGCCTGCGAACAACGCGAACCGGATGTGTTTCGCCGCCAACATAAACGGCGAAGACGGTGCTTCGACGTAAACATTCGCAGAGCTGTGACAAACCACAAATGGCCTCCGCCCTTAAAGAATGGTAGTATGCGCGCACAGCACGGTCTAAAAACGTTCCTTTTACAGTGTAACACAACGATATAGCCCTTTGCTTAGGGAGACGAGTGGTCAAAACCATGTAACGGCGTCTGGTAAACATCGTGCCGCATCCCACAAACCGCAAATGGTTTCAGGTTTTTAAAGGCATTTACCTATTAATTTCATCGCTAAAGCGTATCGAGATCACTTATAGATGAATTAAGTCACATATCTAGCGATATAAATAAGTAAAAACATGCTTAATGACAAAAACAAGCCACTGCCTGACAAGCGCACGACGGAGGTGCGATGCAGCAAGAAGGAACTTACTTTTTGTCCAGACTTGTCAAAGCCACCAAATTGCGTGCACAGTGGCACACAGCAGTTAACTGGCATGGCACCAGTTCACAGTCGCCCCACAACAGCACGAAAAAGGATGAGTTCGCCACAAACGTCGATTCAGTACGCCAAGCCGGTATCACGCGCGTACCAAACGGGCGAAACGCCCACGACTATTCATGCACAATGGCGGCCGCTGGCTACTTCCTGTACACAAATACAGATGGCGCTGCAACGAATCTTGTTTTGCAACTCGTCTATAGTCACAGAGACGTGTGTTGCGCAGTATTTAATTTTTTAACTGAAACAAAACGATTACCCTGCTAATTATTGTATTTGTATTCTACACATCAGATGCATTCATATCACCTAAATTGATTTCTCCAAATTGTTTTGTTAATATTACCTCCCTCTGATTGTAACAACTCTTCACTTTCGCCTTTTTCAGTCAGTCTGACTGCTCGCTAGCATGCTAATCTGGTTAGTGCGACATCTGTCTTTTTTGTCTTTTACTTGGCATTTCTTGTTTTAAAATATGAATTTTCTTTAGCATTCCCACTGCCGCCCGATTCTTGGCCTATCCCCCTTAGTGGGTGCGAGCCATAACGGAGGTTCATCATCATCATCATCAACAATATTTGTTGCGGCGTGAAGGCCTGCAGGGCATCGTCTATCGCTTTGCAAAGGGCTTTGACTGCAGCCGTTACATGCCCGCCAGAAGTCACACGAGCTGGAATTTGTTTATGATAGGGAAGGTTCTATCAAGGTACGTTAGCTTCACTTTTTTTCTTAGTGCTAATCGCAGCGGTCCGCAAAGCCTGCCTTTCGCGCACTGCCGTTTCGCGACAAAGAGTAATTTTACTGCTCTGTAATGTTCTCGAGCTCCTTTCACGTAATGAGTTATGAGCAGATATTTATATTTGATAATTGAAGGAAGTATATCACTGAGGTTATCACAAGTGCGATTTCGCTGGTGCAGATGCAGTATCGTTCGAGTGACGAGGAGTCACGACAGAATGCCTTGCAGATGCACGTTTATTACGTTCTTGTGCAGGTTGCGTCCACAACGAGTTCTTTCTACCATCAGGCCGTACAGGACGGCACAGATGTTAACGTCAGTCGTCTCTAATGGGCTTCCATGCTTGCGGGTCTCTAGAGCTGTGACAAAGCGCTACAAACATGCCAGTTTTCATCTTGAATGTTCGTACGTTCTCGTTGCGCTGGCCACAAGTGCGCAGCTCGAGCTTGGCCGCGTGGCGGAGCACGGGGTGCAGCGACAACGAAAACATGCGTTTATGGCAAAACGAAACACCGCGGACAACCACACACTACGACTTGATGCCGGCGAAACCTCACAAAATACTTCCGACGCTCGCCCACGTACATCTCTGGATCGAAGCCAGGCCGTCGTTCGTGTTGGTGCAATACACTGTCGCAGGCTCTAGTTTTTAATGCATCCATTCTCCGTAGAAAAACAAAATAAAATAATGCAGGTAAGCTAAGAACTGTCGTTTTGTTATCTACGTGGCTCCAAAAGAAGTCACTGCTGACGAAATGCGCACTGCACACATTCATCGGTGGTGTAACCGGCCAGCCAATTCGCAGCTTGACAACCCATTCTTTCTTCGTTGCCACCTTTGGGGAACGAGTGGAGGCTCACTTCACTTGGCACAGCTTTGTTGGCACATTGCGGCACGCAGCACATGCTATTGCTTTTGAATTTCATCTTGCACAAACGATGCGTAAACACAGATAATAGACCCTACTGGCCACCACGAAGAAAGCAAGCAAACACGCTACCGATATGCCGCCTGCGGTTGCTGCGATACTCTGAAAAAAATCCGCCGCGTGACAGTCTACGCAACTTGCGAATATCTTAGGCGAGATCCCTCAACGCCGCGCGGAGAAAAAAAAAGAGAGAGAAAAAAAAGAAAAAGAACCGCGGCAGAATTTTCACTCTCTCAAATGGCAAGGACGCCGTTTCTGCGTAGCACTTGAACACGCGAGTATGCGGCTGCGGCGCAGAGGGAAGCAACGGCGGAGGCCCAGTCCGACCAACAAAATCACGCACGCCGGCCAACGTTCGCTTCAACGGCAGAAAACGAAACTTCAGGGAGCGGGCTAAGCTTGCGCCGGATCGGCGGGAGCACACGGAGAGTCAAAAGTGAGGGAGCTACGAGGGAAGCCACCCAAGCAACGGGGTTGCCGAGGCCAAATCCGCTTCCCTGCCGCCCTCCTCCCTCATCTTCACTCGATGCTCGTGCCACTAAAAACACTATTAAGACTAACATACTATACCACATCCACATGTATAACAAGCGGCAATGCTGAAGTAAAATGACCTAAATTATTATTATAACCATTCTTAGTATTATCATCATCAAGTATGTGATCCTAACTGCTCGGTTGTATCATGTTTCGTATTCTGTGCAAGATCACCAGAGAACATAGACCTTTCCATGTTCCTGCCTGTCATCAACACAACCATCAACAGAATACCTTACTTTCATGATCTTAATATTTTGCACAACTCGTTATTGTTCTTTTCCGAGCTTTGCGTTGTGTCATATTGTTCAACTGCCCTTCTCCTTTTCCTTTTGTTTTAATTTTGGCCCTACTTTTATGTAAACTCTTCTTTCTAACATTGTTACTTTATTAATTGTTTTATTTTACTGATATTCCCCTGCTGTTTTTTTATATGTATACGTGTGTCAAAACTTTGACCTCATGGTAGTTCCTGGGCACAACAAATATCTCATTGATTGACTGATTACAAGTTATTTGCCACAAACCACCTTAATTATTTATGCATCACAATGTGCATAAATAAACTATAAAGCATAAATAAACTATAAAAAATGAGTATATAATGCGCAAGCTGCGTTATCATAAAGCACAGCTGAACAATAAAATGTCTGAAAGGATCCAAAAAGTATTAATAAAACAAAAAAGAAACACCAGATAAATCGTTGCTCAGCACACAATTTTACAAATTTCTGGCTGATGCTATGCAGCATGTGCAACAAGATTGCCTCGTAAGTGAAATAGGATACCTCCTGAACTCTACGTGAAAACCCATAAGTAACTTGATAAAATCCTTAATAACATGCCTAACTTAAGTGCGATACACTGCTGAAATTCTGGCACACCTCACCATTCTCTAACATGCCGCTGGACACTGAGCATTTCGAAGGTCCAGTTGCTTCGCAGATACAACAAGAGTACCAATCATGATACAAATTGCCGCAAGCGTAGATACGTAACACGGCAAAATCACAGCCGTGACATTGAGATTTGCTGCCACTCGCGCTGAGCGGTAGCACCGCATCCGCATGAAAGCAACAGGCACCGTTGCCCAGTGCATGCAGCATGCACGTTACACACACAAGAAAAAGGAAGGTTCGAGCGAGCGCTCAATAGGAGCGGTAACTGAACCGACCAAACTCTGCCTACTCCGCATCGATCTCCCTGGCTCCTGATGATGCTGCTGGTGCCGTATGGTCTGGTCATGTCTGACCTTCATCACAATGGTGAAAGTAAAAGTTTACACAGCATACTTTACTCGCACAGCACCCAATGCTCCGCACTCCCCAGTGAGGCTTCCTTCACTCCCCCTCCCCTCTTCTTTCTTTCCAAAGCCCCTTCATCACACCACGGAGGTGCTTTGGAAAACTAGCAGCACTGGAAAAACAAAGAGGGCAATGGAAGCGTGGGGCAACGTGGCACCGTGCGTCTACACTGAGTGGCAGTACTGGTTTTGCTGGCGTTGTGATGGTTTCAGCATTCATCAGCATTGAGGGGGCTTAGGAGACCACCTCTGAGAAAACTATTGCTGTACAGGTGCGAAGACTTCCGGAAATGGAGGTCGCCAGTGGTGAGGATGACTAAGAAACTAGCAACTTTCCAGCTCCAACCCCCACCCCCCCAATGGTTCACCTAAGACCACGTTAATATCTTGAACAATTGAGAGCCCATTATCCGGTTTACAGAACTTAAAACCTGATTAATTCAGTGATTTTGCCAGTAAGCGCAGTGCCCGTCGTCTCTGGTAATAAAATGTTTCTTTTGCACCTTGTTCAGTTCATCAGTAATATTGAAGGAAAGTACCCTTATACTTCTGATATAGCAAACACATTTTGGGCAACGAAGGTGTTCTTCGTATGTGGTCTCGACTGCATTATCCACAGAGGATATTCAAAAATTCTGTTAACGTTAAAATGAAACCCCTTGATAGATGATATCAACGACCTTCGTTACATTGTATCGCCATCATGTGGGAACAGCTTCACTTTTCCTAGAATATAATATTATGGACAGTGCACTCGAAAAGTATGATGCTACCTCGCTATTCCTATGTCTAACTGGATCGTCAAGCTTACCCTGCCAATGTGCAAACTCATGGCAAGTCGCTAGCCTTTCAAACACACGTGTGAACATTGTGTAAATGCAACAAAGAAGCACACCAAAAGTTGTCGTAAGCGTTGCATCTGTGAAGGAAAAAATGAAAGAGAAGATGGGTGTTGCCTCTGCCATTTGCAGACAGTGTCCATACACATCTACTGATCTGTAAACACAAGCTGTAATTGAATTTATTGAATTTTGGTGTTTTACGTGCCAAAACCAGGATTTGATTATGAGGCATGCCGTAGTGGGGCACTCAAGATTAATTTTGATCGCCAGGGGATCTTAACGTGTCCCCAATGCACGGGACACTGGCGTTTTTTGTATTTCGCCCGCATACAAATGCGACCGCCATGGCCAGGATTTGATCCCGCGACCTCGTGCTTAGCAGCGCAACGCCACAGCCGCTAAGCCACTGCAGCTGGTGAGCAGTAGCTAATAGCAGTCGAAACCGCACATGACTAAAAAAATGTTAGATTGCGGATGGTTTAACGTGCCATAACTACGAGCAGACTATGAGGCACATTGCAGCTGGGGACTGCAGACTAATTTTGACCACCTGAGGTTCTTTTAACATGTACCCAAAATCTACGTTAAATATACGTGCATAAGATTTGCTGCCACTTGCGCTGAGCGGTAGCACCGCATCCGCATGAAAGCAACAGGCACTGTTGCCCAGTGCACACAGCATGCGTGTTACAGATTCTGGACCCCCATGAAAATGCGGCCGCCGTGGTCGGGATCAAAGTCAATACTGGTGCCCTTGAGCTTAGCAGTGCAACGCCATAGCCACTAAGCTAAGGCGCGGGGCGGCGGGTATAGCGCATGACTCGCATTTTCTGTATTTTACATTGTCAAAAACCAAAGCGCATATTATTGTTGCCACAAGAATTTCTTCCAGCTCAACTTTCTTTGCGGCGTATGTGAACTTTACTCATTAATAGTTCTGAAGAGCTTGGCAGCCAGTCCCCATTATTTAGAGCAATTAGGTATAGTAGGCTGTTTTCCAATATGTGGCACTATTTTCTGTTTGCTAGTATTTCGTTAATTACCCACGACACCTAAATTACACAAGAAATGCATTAAAAGCCATATGACCCCGACAGCTCAAGAAGTGCAAATTCTACCGAGTAGTCTTTCTCACGCTTCAGCCACATCTGCGCCCAGATAAACGAAGTGCGACGAGTGGCTCAGTATCGCAGCAAGGCTCTAGTCGACATTGACAGGAAAACATGCGTGGCACACATATTTATTCGCTAATGTAACAAAGAAAGATATATGAAACGAGACAGATTACAGGATGAAAATGAAAGCGATATCTAATTCATATACTATTCGAACAGTCGAGTGCCAACAGCTGCGGCAAAGGAAATGCCCGTGGCGTGCTCCTCCTGGACGAGCGGGGCCCCCAGTAGCAGGCTGTGGCTACCGGTACGGTCAACCACAGCTCCCGCAGGTAGAGAGCGCACTCATCTTCCATTGCGGCTGCATCTGCCGTAGCCTCGACGGCGTGCGCGATTCCAGCGGTGTAGTTGATGTCGACTGTGTTGTTGCTGGCACCAACAGTTCGGCAGCTGTCGCCTGCAACGATGGGCCCAGTGGCACTGGTTTGAAGGATGGCGTATGGTAGACCTCCACTGGCTTTGCCTGGGTATTATGGCACCGCTGTCTTCGGCGGCCCATTGGTTGAGGCTGCCAGAAATCTTTGGCACAAATTTTTTTTACTCCTGAACAGGATAGCCCTGCGTGGAAACGAACGAGGGTGCAAACAGTTCAGCAGCATGATTTCTTAAGCATGCAATATCCAAGTGTGGGTGGCTGTGCACATCACACAAAGTTGATGCTGACAAGCAAGGAGTATTCACTTAGGCACTCGCGATACCGCTGGAGAAGTGCATCAGTGTGGTTTTTTGAATGTCCAGGTATGGGCTTTCTTTTCACGTACGGAAGCCTTCGAAACATAGCTGAAATTAGTTATAGTTAACCAGTCGCTGAGAGACGAAGCAGACAGTGACCGCATCGATGCTGCACTAGTATGAATACAGGCAGCACACATTAAAATGTATACGCAGTGGCACTTCGTTGAGAGTAGTGTGTCCCGATCATTTTTTTTTCTAGATGTAGGGGGAGGGGGAGGCGAATGAAATGCACTTATAGCATTCAAATGATAATATTATATACTGTCACCTAAGGCCACACGTTTGTGCGAAAACTGCAGAGCCTTCCCATATCACGCATGAAAAGAATGCAAACTGTCAGTTGGCAGGGAACTCACACTCACCTGTACTTTCTTTTGAAACATTGTGCTCTTTTTACTTTGTTTTCCACGTGCTTCGTTTATACTGCGTCTACCCAGCTTACAAATATTTGCTCAGCAAATTCTGGTATGGTAATAAGAAAGCAAGCAGTCATCTCCAGCGAAACTGAAGTAGCAAGATTATTCACAATTACAACTTCACTGCTTCAGTGCATATCTGCCTTTCTGGTTTCAATTTAAGTTATCGCTGAGTTCAGTAATATAAACTACGGAACTCGAAGCGGCGGTGCGTTAACAAGATCAGCAGATTGCGCATTACACGGTTTGCAGAAAGAGAGAGAGAATAAAAACGAGCCCTTTTTTAATTACCGAAACCGTGAGAATCGTAACTCACTATAACAGAAAGCTCTATCTGCTTTGAGGCACGTCGTAGTGGCGTACTCCAGCCAGATTGTTTTGACCACATCTTAAGGGCTTAGCGTGCAACAAATGCACGTAATACGCAAGCGTTTTTGCATGCCGCCTTCCATCGCAATGTGGCCGCCGCTACAAAGATGCAACCAGTGTCTGTGCACAATAGCAGAATGCCGTTGCCACTGAGCTGCCGCATTGGGTTGAAATTTTTAAAGCGATAGCATCATAAGCAGACCTCATTTACTTTGCAGGTATCCATTGCGGGGATACACACACATATTTCAAGAGCGGCCGCGTGTGGCTATCATGTAATTGATAACGCTCGCGCTCTCTGGAAAGTTGTGCGGAGTGGGTACTTTCGCAACACTCCCCACAGCCGGGCACCCCCACTACCTTTCGCGCCTTGCTGTGAAGCTGCTGCCGAGTCGCCTCGTTTCCTCTTTCTCGGAACATGCGGAGACTCATTTTCCACAGCTCGGGGAGAAACGCCATTTATTGCCCCAATGCTACTTTGTCTTTCGGCTGAAGAGCGTGCAACTGACTGCATGTCGACTCAGCCGCAGACCGTCGGTCGCCGTCTCCCCCGCAGCACCCCGGCCACGGCAAGCAATTCACCTCCCCAGGGCCGAGAGCGCGGAGTGACACGAGCTGCGCTGAACCCTTATGCTCTTGTCGTGTGCATCCCCCCCTCCTTCCCCATTTGCGGATTTAGTCACAGCTGCACGAAACACTCCATCGTTACGGCTTCTTGTCTGTTGCATATAACTGCAGGTGAACAATAAACACCTTCAGTTGAAAACTCGTCTCAGTTGCCACTTCCCTACCGTGGTTGCGACTCACAGCGAACCACGGGTTAGGGGACTACTGGCCGCCGTGAAAGTGCTAGCGAGTAACTGCCGCTCTTCTGGTGCGGCATTATCCCGAGAAGGGTCAAATTCGCAGGCGCATATTTGAGCAATGTACACCTGTAATGGCTGACGAAAAATGTGGGCCAATCCCAAAGGTAGTGCAGTCAGCGTTTCAACGGGCTAATTGTAACGAGGGAGGAATGAGAGAGAAGCTGGCACGTGACGTACACGCCTGCAGACGTTTCAAATAGCGACTTTTGCACGAGCGAAACATGCGTTCGTGGCCTAACGCTTGTACCGTTTGGCTGCTGTGCTGGAAGACAAATGTTCCATCCCATCATTAGTCACATTTATTTATAGCATTATAGGCGGACTTCACATGCTTTTGGAGGCGTCTTGGTGTATTGAGCTTACGCGAGTCTGTCAGTGTGCATGAAATTGCAAGTTTGCATACGAGGTATAGAGACGTCACTGATTACAGCTGACGAGACACCTACCGTAAGTCAGAAGAAATGGGTAGATCCTGGAGATGTTAATGGTGAACTGGGACACCGTCATGCTATGCTAGGCTCAGTAATCTCTATGCTGCAAAATGTGGCTCAGAATATGAACGGTTTTGTAGAATTTAGCCGCACCACGAAAACTTCCCATCAGACAGATTCCAACAGGTATGTTGTATCTGACGTGATTAATTGTATCGACTGTATATATAAATATATACCTCTGAAACTTACAAGCACACTTTCGCATACTTTCCCAATTAGCGGTAGGTAAATTCCAACCAAATTTTTCCCTTTTCTTTTCACGATTTACCATGAAACTTAAAGAGTGGCCGCAATCCTTCAATCAATCATTTTTCTTTACATCACCGCTACAAACAGCGAACGAAAATAAATAGCCGGCAGGGAACACAGTGCTATGGCGTCCTGCGTCCACAAAGCTATCGTGTCACATATATTGCTGGCGTAATACAATTTTACTGAATATGCCCCCAAACAAAGGCATTGTAAGAGCGATGATGTATATGAACACAGCATTACAGTACAGTATTCATGACGTCATTTATACCTTTCTTGTCTATGTAAGAATTTTGGTGCAGAGAAGAAAAAGCATATTTAGGCGGGTAGAGTTTAAAAAGTAGGACTGAATGCTTTCACCATAGTGCCATGTCTCCATAATAGCTGAGGCGTTGGCCGAGCTTGGTCGAAGAACCACAAGGCAACAGGCAATCATGGAGCAATCAACACACCAAGGGGTAAGATATGGACAGTGAAACCTTTCGTTTGTTTACATGCTTTGTTTGCCTTGTGGGCAGTGTTCACGCTGCACAACCATTTTTGTAGCATCACTAAATACTGCATAATCACGAATGCCCAACCGACCGAGACAAACACGAGCTTGACTGCTGCATTCACATCGCACGCTGATCACCTCGTTTCTAAACAAGAGCGCCAAACAGCCTGTGTGAGTATTCCTGAAGCACTTCTTGAGTGCTGCAGTAGAATTGGAAATTTCTGCGGTGACCGACTGACGGTACGGCGATCGCGCCGGGCACACTTGACACGATGGGTGCAAGTGTGTTCCATTTCTGGCCAGTATTGAAGCCAGCCTGTGTGTGAGGCTATGAAGAAACCTTGGAGCCTAAATATTGCCATTGGTAATGTGTTCTTCCAGTTGACGTCACTTCGCGTCGACCAAAAAGATAGATGAAGCTACGAAAAATGCCACGTGACAATTGCTTCAGGTGCACAAGAAAGCATGACGTTTTCTTGTGCGCCGGTGAAGACACACAAGTAACATGCTTTGGATGCATGTTAAAGAATCACAAGGTGTTAATGTTA
>NC_051154.1:288990502-289022684 GCF_013339745.2 Dermacentor silvarum
TGCGCTTGTGTTTACCCGAATACCGGACACGCGAATCACTACTGTGCTGTATAGTAATCCTGCGACGTGAGTGAAGTCGGCCGAAACGCGTAGAAGACCGGTGCCGATCGGATACCCACAACTAGCGCTGCAGCCACTTCGATAGCATATTTTCCTTGCAAAGGGACACGACGTCGCAGCTCGAATGTCGCCGATCGCTATGTTGCAGCCCCAAAACGCTTGGGTGAACCATGGTGCTCGCGAAAGGCCAGATGAGACCAACGCAGACCGCGCTGCTCGCGTCAACAGGGAGCATGTTGTAACACAAGCAGACGACACTTGCTGGTGCCGGAAGTGCTTTCAAGAGTGTAGGGGCACACTGACCTTGCGCATTCTCTTTCTGTACTTTTTTATAGAAACAAATTAACTACATTTACACTATTACGAACTACATTTGTTCACCATGCTGTGGAAAATTACCGATGGACACGCCGTAGGCAGCCAATCGGATAGCTGGCCCTCCAGACGTGATATGGTACAATCTCGTCAATGGTCAGGGCGGCTTAACGTACATTCAGCGAGTGGCGTGCTGCGGATCGGGTAGCAATGTGCCTTTTTAAAACGTTGTAATCCAATTAGAACGCTTTACCGCAGAGCATCCTTCGATGGCGCTCAATTTAATGATCACAAGGACCTACCCTAACGGACTCGGTACCCTTTTGTCCAAGGAGGAGGAGGAGCAGGGAAAAAGAAGGAAAGGCAGGGAGGTTAACCAGAAGCACGTCCGGTTTGCTACCCTACAACGGGGGAAGGGTTTTAAAGGGATGAAAAGAAAGGAGAGAGAGGAAGAAAGCACTCGCAGTATAAACACGTGCGGTTGGCCAACACTTCACAATCGGTCACTGAGGCCAGTGGACTTCATGAACTGTAACAATGCCCGCGTTGCTTTGTAAGCCTGCGACGCGTGGGGCCACGGTCCAAGAATCTTTGTCTCTGAAAACGGTCTGCTGTCTAATCAGTCTAACACACTCCGGAGAAGGTCACGTTCGGTCTCATAAAGATGACAAAAACACAACACGTGTTCCACCGTCTCCTCACAGTTGCACGAGTCACAGATTGGTGTGTCGGACATGCCCAGAAGGAATGAGTACTGCTTTCGTAAAAGCCACTCCTAACCAGAGGCGGCAAAGTAAAGTTGCATCACGGCGGGGGAAGTTCGATGGAATTTGTAGCCTCAGTTGTAGGATCCAGCCGTTGGAGATGACAGTTCGTAAAAATCGGGCTGCTCCATGACGTTTCTGTCTCGGTTTGAGCGAGTAAACGAAGACCCCTCGCAGCGTCTGTCCTCGATAAGGGTATAGGAACAGTCAGGGTTTCCTTATGGGCTGACCGGGCGGCATCATCGGCAAGGTCATTACCGACGATGCCACAGTGCCCCGGCAGCCATTGAAAGATGATGTCATGTCCGTTCATGAGGGCTTGATGGAGAACCTCTCTGGTCTCAAACACCAGTTGTTCATGTGTCTTGCGTCGTAATGCTGACTGCAGACTCTGAAGGGCTGCCTTGGAGTCACAAAAAATGACCCACTTTCGAGGTGGTGTTTCTACGATGTAATTAACTGCAGCACGTAGAGCGGCAAGTTCTGTAGCCGTAGAAGTCGTTATGTGGGACACTTTGAACTTCCTTGTGACTTGTAAGGTCGGGATGATAAAAGCGCCTGTGGAGCTGGTGGCTGAGACAGATCCATCGGTGTAAACCTGCGTTCTTAACTCATATGCATCGTTCAGCAATGACAATGTCAACTGTCGTAGAGCTACCGTGGAATGACTGAGCTTGTTCGTAATTCCCGGAATCGTGAGGTGTACTTGTGGCTGCCGTAGACACCACGGGGGTGACAGTGGTCTTGCTGCTGGTGTAAATCCAGATGGAAGGCAGCCTTGATGTGTCGCAACAAGTTTCGAAAACGTGGCCTGAGGTCTTTGTGCCGGCAAAACAGCAATGTGATGACTGGGTACGCGACACAGGTGTCGAATGTGTGCTCTGAGGTTGTCAACCGTGATGTATGTTGGAATCAAGTAGTCTCTAGCAATCACGATTGTTGCATGAGTCGAGGCGCATCGTGGAAGTCCAAGACATGTCCGCAGAGCCTGGCCTATGCAAACTTTGGAGGGTACGAATATTTGTTTTGCATGTGTTCGCCAAAACCGGCAAGCTGTATCGTAAAAGGCCCAGAAACAGTGTTCTGTACAGCTGCAGCATGGACCGTACCGACGTTCCCCAAGTTTTTCCACACAGGAACTTCATTATATGTATAATTGAAATTAGTCTCCGCTTCAGGTAGATGCAGTGGGGGCTCCATGAAAGGTTCCTGTCAATAATCACACCTAAGAAGCGGTGAGACTTCTGGTATGTAATATCCTGGCCATTGAGAGAAACAGGGTACGGTGACATGGGTTTGCGCGTAAAGGCAATGAGCGCACATTTTTCGATGGACATAGTAAGGCCTTGTTTTCGGAGATAGGAACAAGTTAGGGTGGCTGCCCGCTGAATTCTTGCGCGCACTTGAAGACGAGTCACCGCAGAAGACCAAAGACAAATATCGTCGGCGTAGATCGACAGGTGTATTGTATTGGGTAATAGTTCAGCAAGGCCAATCATAGCTAGGTTAAACAGAATAGGGCTCAATACCCCGCCCTGTGGGACGCCGCAGTAGGTATAATAGTTGGCAGAGGGCCATTTTCGGTCTGCACATAGAAGGACCTTCTGGTCAAATAGTCTCTGATCCATTGAAACATACGGCCACCGATTCCGACAGCCTCCAGTGATTCAAGGATCGCTTCATGTGTGACATTATCGTACGCTCCCTTTCACATCAAGAAAGAGCGCCACTGATATGCGCTTGAGACATTTTTGTTGCTGTATGTACGTTGTCAGGTCGATAACATTGTCTATTGAAGACCTGCCTCGCCGAAAGCCTGTCATTGAGTCAGGGTATATACTGTGGCGTTCAAGGTACCATTCTAAGCGTGTAAGGATCATTTTTTCCATTACTTTACCTACGCAACTTGCCAGGGCAATAGGGCGATATGATGTCAGGTCTAAAGGCGACTTCCCTGTTTTTAGTAGCGGTACAAGCCGACTTATTTCCATTGCAGAGGAACAATTCCGTCACGCCATGAGCGGTTGTAGTAATTCAACAGCTCTTGCCTGGCCTCCCGTCCAAGATGGACAAGAGCTGCATAGGTGATGCCGTCAGGCCCTGGTGAAGATGAACGTCGAGAAGCAGCCAAAGATGCGTCAAGTTCTTCCATAGTAAATGGAAGTTCCATTTCTGGTACGCGAGACACAGGGACGACACTAACACCTTCGGCGTGGGGGGTGACACACACGCCGGCGATCCGCGCACAAAAATTATTTGCCACCTCAAGTTGCGTCTGGCAGTGATGTAGGGCTAAGGCCATGAAGGGATGTCGCTGTTGTGGAGACGAGCGGAGGCCACGAACTGTCCTCCAGATGTATGAAAGTGGTTTACGAGGGTCCAGGGATTCACAAAAGGACTTCCAACGTTGTTCCTGCAATTTGTCCAAACGGCGCTGGATTTTCTTCTGTGTTCTTCGTGCCATTCTCAGGTCACAAACTGCCTTCGTGCGCCTGTACCTCCTTTCAGCTCGTCGTCGAAGTGCCGTTAGCCTCTCCAGTTCTACGTCAAATTGGGAACGGTTCGCTTTCAATGTTAGGAGGCATGAAGCTTCTCTCATTGCCTCTGAGATGGTTTCCTCTAGGCTATGGCCCAAGTCTTCTCTGCATGCATTTTCCATATGTAGCTTGAATTTAGTCCAATCGATACGTTGTACTGCATTCGACGAGGAGGAATTGTTTAGCCCCCCTGATCTTCAAGTAAGTGGGAATATGGTCACTTCCATGCGTTTCTATGTCTGAAAACCACTGTACTTGCGAGCTGAAGCATCGTGATACCAAAGTCAAATCCAGGCAACTGCTGTACTTGAGGCCTCGCAGGTATGTAGGACTGCCGTCATTCATCACACAAAGGTCGTGATCATTGGCGAATGTTACCAGATTCCTGCCTCTGGAATTGATTGCCGAGCTACCCCAGAGTAAGTGATGTGCGTTGAAATCGCCCGTTATAATCCAAGGACCACTGGTATGTAACAATATGTCTCGCAGTCTATCGCATTCAAATCGTCCTGACGGCGATAAGTAGACACCAATGAGTGTGAATGACACGTGTTTCTTTTTTACACGTAGGCAGACATACTGATTGTCATCATGTGGTTGTACTGCATGGTGGGCATACGTAAAATCCGTGCGGATGTAAACGACAATTTTGCTGCGCTCCTCGCACGTCGACGACAAAAATGGTTCGTACCCTGACAGTTTGATGGGAGTAAGTACGTTGGGTTCACAAATAACGATTATGGGAATCCGATTTGCGAAAACATATTGACGGAAGGATGAGATGCGGGACCTCAAGCCTCTGGCGTTCCACTGTAAAATCGAAGCTTGTCTGACCTCAGTGCGAAATGACAGTATTGGACGAGCCATGGTGTCTACTCAAGGCTCGAAAGTACTGGATTTAGAGCATCCAGTACCTGTAGCGCACTTTGAGCTGACGGCGTTTTTAGCTTGCCTAGGAGCACGCGAATGGCGTTCATCATTGATCGAAGCATCGCGATCACTTGTTTGTCCTCTTCAGGCAGTTTATCGGCGGGAGGTTCAGCATTCGTGGTTGCCGATGTGCGCTGTGGCTTTGCGGGTGGCTGTGGTCTTGGCAACCTAGGCCAAGCTGCATCAACCACAGTCTCACTTTTTCCAGCATTCTGGTTCCTATCAGCCGTGACCGGTCTGGGCGGCAAGGGTGGTGGAGCCGGTGGATATGCGACAGACGCGGTAGAGACGCTGATTTTCTTCAACGAACGTCGGCGACGATATCGCCGCTTTCTGATGGTTTTGGCAGCCTCTCGGTGAGACGAATGGTCACTCGCCATTTGTTTTAATACAGCCAGCTCCCTTTCATGTTTGGGCAATCCTTTGACGAAGCTTCATGGGGCCCATGACAATTCGAGCATTTAAGAACAGTGGCCCTGCAATCATCTGCGGAGTGCGTTTCAGCGCAGCGAGAACACACTGCTGCATTCTCGCAAACGCTTCTCACGTGGCCCAGCCTCATGCATTTGAGGCATTGTAGTGGCTTCGGTACGAAAGGTCGCACAGGATGTCGAAAGTGGCCTACCTTTACATATGAAGGTAGACAGTCTCCCTTGAACACTATCTTCAAACAGCGTGAGCTGCCCAGGCGGGTAACACTCGCGATGACATCAGCTTCACTGGCTGGTTTCACAAGAACTTCCAAGTCGGAGCTGGGAATCGCGGAATCTACATCGTAGATGACACCGGTGACGATGTCAGAGCCCAGCGGGATGTGGGAACGGACCTTCATTCCATCCAGGTCGGTGACGTTGCGCAGGGTATTCAGTGCGGCTGCATGCGTAACGTCGATCGCCAGGACGTTCTTCCGTGTGTTTACTCTGATGTCGATAATTTCATTCTGCACCAGTGCCTCTAGCAGCACCGAAACGGTTTGCCTGTTGAGGCGTTCATGTTCCCGTTGGGTACAGCAGGAACGAAGTAGATGGTGTTGGTCGCAGGCCTCTGTTGTGGTCTTTCATTCAATGTGCTCGAGGACGAAGAGGTCCTGGTGTTGCGTCTCTTCGCCTTACGGCTCATAACAAGTTCGAAGTCGTCGTCGTCGGAGGCCTCCTCGCTGCTCAGTGAGTAGATATGGGTGTCCTCGCTGTCAGAGTTGCTGTGAGGGCCAGTCCGCTTTCTTGACGCGGCCACCGCTGACGTCGCCGAATCTGGCAAACGTCCGGGTTGGTCCGCGTCCATCGCCCACGAACAAAGAATCGACTTCTCAGAGGTACACGAAATAATTCCCAAAATGGCAAGAGATACTCAAAAAAAACGTTCTGCCAAGCAGACACTTCGTCAAAATCGTCAAAATCGTTTCAGGGTTCCTTTAAGGCATCGACGCGTATATATGTTGTGATTGGGTGATCACGCGGAATGATGACCGTCGCTGCTGAAGATGCATATCTCGGAAGGCCAAGGCAGATTCTCAGTGCTTGGGCTTGAATCGACTGGAGGACCTGTACGTTTGTTCTTCTGGTCCTGCCCAGCACAGGTAAGCTGTAGCGCATTACCGCGAGGGAATTTGCAATGTAAAGTTGAAGCATCGCTCGTGCAGATGCACCTCACGATTTTCCCGAAAGAAATCGTAGCACGTGGGGAATGATGATGAGTCTCTTTTTCATATAGGCGATATGAGGGCTCCAGGAAAGGTCGTGACTATTGTTACTCCCGGAATGCGATGGGTCTTCTCATAACTAATTGCCTGTCCATTCATTTTAATGACGTATGACGTATATTGCCTTGCGCGTGAAGGCAACCAGCGAGCACTTCTTAGACGACAACTCTAGTCCCCGTCCCTGAAGGTAGTTTGACGTCAGTGTAGCCGCTCTCTGAAGCCTGGCACGTACGTGTAGACACGTCACCCCTGATTCCCAGATGCAGATGTCGTCTGCGTATATCGACAGATGCATGGATCGCAGAAATACATCAACAAGGCCGATGAGCGCAAGGTTAAAGAGCGTGGTGCTCAGGACTCCACGTTTAAAGACATTGCGACAAGTGCAATGGTGCGTTGTTGTACCATCTTCTGTCTGTACGGAGAAGGTTCTGCCCTTCATATAATAGCCGCATATCCAATGCGGGTATGCGCCGCACGTGACTTTTTGCGTGACTACGCCGCCACCGAAATTTGTAACGCAATACAAGCTTCGATTAAATAGCCTGTACAAAATTCTTGCAGAAGCCCAAGACGAGCGCCAATCCATTCAAATACCCTTGGCGCCTGATACAGTAAATATCGCAAGCAGGCGGGGCCCACCACTAACCACCGATGTAGGCACACGTTGGCCGCTGGGAAGTCTAGGTTCCTGCGGACATCTTCGACAAGCATCACGGAGAACAGGTAATCGAAAAAGAGCGACCGCATGGAGCTGGTCTGGTACAGGAAGCCGACCAGGCATCCAGTCCATATGAAGACGCGCAGGAAGATGGATGCCGACATGGCAGTATATTGAGATTACAGTCGGAGGTGATCATAGAAGACGCTGCTTATATCAACCCGAACGGCACTGATTTGCGCGGCATCTTGAGAAGGCTCCCGCAGTAAAACTGTCCCTTTATTCGCTTTGTTATCGTTCATCTTTCCTCCTAAGCCAGAGCCAGTTCGTGTAAAGTACACGCGCTTGATCCCGAACGCAGTCTTCTAATGTGAGGCACGAGCGCCTGAGAACGCAGCCTATATGTTACCTCGTTATCATAAGCCAGTCATGTGGACAGCGACTGTTTAGGTGTCCAAATGAGCAACCGCAGAAATCAATAGCGGTGCCTACGTCCCCGTAACGCATAAACGCGACAGTAGCGACGTAAAAGAGCAGCCCGAGATTTGGTAACAACTCACGTGGAGCTGACCTGATTTTTTTGGCCAAAAATTTATCGCCATTGTAGTGATTCGGTGTTTACTATTATAATAAGTGAATACATATACAATAGACTGTTAAACGTGCGTGATTATATATATATATATATTTATATATATATGCCGAGGGAATTAAAAGCGCACGATTCGATGCGATGAGGCCAAACGTAGCGAATAGCCACCGGTTGAAGTGTACTTGTCGAAGAGGAATCTTATTTGAAACGCTGCACTTTACCTTCAGGGCTGACATGAAGACGGAATTACGGAGATCCAACTTAGCCTTTTCGTCAGTGAGCAAATTTCCATATTCACCGCAGTGTCCGGGAACCCATTGAAATGTTTTGCGGCGGTGCCCATTTCCCAAGGCACACTGATAAAGTTCGGCCCCTTCGGGAACAATCCAGTAATATAAGATCTTCGTCTGAGCACAGACGTTGGTATAGCGTCACAAAAGACCGTCCATGCACGTCTGGGGCGGTTATCGGGAGATGTAACGAACTGCTTCGCGAATAGCAGAGCCGCTACACAGCCGCTTATATAGAATAGCTTATAAAAATCATTAAGGTATAGAATAGCAAAGAAACAAGAGAAAAGTTTAGGTGAAGCTTGGTGCAAGCACTCTCTTCTGCTCTCTACATGCTCGAAACAGTGAAATCCACTGACGTTTGCGCTGCTTTTGAGGTAGCCCCTGTGACGTTAAACACTATTATGGTGGAGTGCCATTGTTGAAGGAATCATTAAAATAAAATAAATTATAGGGGTTTGCGTGCGAAAACCACCATATGATTATGGTGGTTTAATCCGGATTAATTTGGACCACCTGGGGTCCTTTAACGTGCACCTAAATCTAGGTACGCGGGTGTTTTCTACATTTCGCCCCCATCGAAATGCGGCCGCCGTGGCCGGGATTCAATCCCGCGATCTTGTGCTCAGCAGCCCAACACCATAACCACTGAGCAACCATGGCGTGTCCGAAGCAATCGTCATCATAATCATAAAAACAATCATCATCACCAGTACAATAGAATAAAGACAAGACGCAGGCCTAGTTTTCTACGGTTGCGCGCATTCGAGTGAAGCCTAAGCATAATTTCTTGTGAGCCACTGATAGCCAGACACGTGTTCACATATCGCCGTAGCACGAGACATCTCCCAACGCCGTCGCTTTTACTGTGCACCCTACCTGATACTGGGCTTTTACTTACATAGGAGTAAAATGTGGTAGTGCAGTGGGAAAGCAAATTTCGTAGCGGGCTACTCTCGTTTCGGCGTGCATAACAAAAGTGTAGTGCTAAAGTGTTAAGCTCACTCACGTGTAACTCAAAACTTCACTGGAATCAAACATTTCTTCGCGATTACATAGCTTTAAATGTAAACAGTCGTAGTAAATAAATCTGCTATAATGTTTTAGCGGGTCAAACATTAACATTAATGTTTCATTTAAAACACTGGCAGATGCGATTGTCGGCTTCACTTTGGAAAGCAGTCGTGTCAAATGCGAAATGGTTCCCTTTTGCAACAAGATCATTTTTAAGGGCAGCTCGACAATTCACTTCGAGAGCTACAAAATGCCATTCTATGCTCTCTATTGTGGGCCGCCCACTTTCACGTATACGGCCACGAGACACAATCGAGTGAATACGACAGCTTTCCTTATTTTCAGATTCTTGTGCTAGGAATACGATGGGATATTTTGGTGCACAGCTAAGAATGAGAGTGCTCCGACATAGACACTACTGCAATCAACAATCAAATGCTCATTTAATTAAAACGATAACACAGATAGATAAAGAAAAGCGTGAAATTGACATGCGGGAAGTAACGTTACACAAAAACGAGAACGTCGAGAAAAACGTGCACGTCACGGGAGCACACACTCCTCTGTGGTACATTGGTTTACGACACCACGTCGGCAGCAGTGATCCGCTGGTGTAGCCGCAGCTGACGAAGCCGGAGCCCTTGGCGATGGACGCGGTGCTGGTCACTGCACTGCTGCGTGCTATTATTCGCATCGAGCAGCCACCGCAGCCTCGCCGACAGTGCAGGGCGTCGACAGCTCGGGCCACTGCAACAGTGAAACACAAGCACACAGTCACCCTGGCGCTTGTATTTCTAGAAAATTTTAAAATACGTGCTGAATCAAAATCTCATAGAAGCATGGCTATGAGTCAGGATGTACGCAAGCTAACGGCAAACACAATTATTACGTACCAATTCATCGATTTTTAGCAGCGAAAGGAGACACGCATGGTTACGGGCAATATTACGGTCTCCATAGTTCTGAATAATTAGTCAGAGCCATGTCACACTAACTGCTTTTTGTTCTCTGATCCTCCAAAATCTGTGACTCCGAAGCTGCAGTTTGACTACTTTTATGCTACGAGCTACAGCTGCCAGCCTTGCTAGCAAATACGGAGAAACTCGCGCCATTTTCTTTCTTTTTTTGCACCCCTTTTTTTGCTAAACGCCATCGAATAGTGCTGAAACGTTTACTCACCATACAGAACTTTCTTAGCGTTTACCACACGATAGCCAACGTCGACCACAGAGAGCGGAAGGCAGAAGTAGCGATCGACTGAAGCGTCAATTGCGCCCCATTATGCGGAACATTTGCGAATCCAGCCACGCATACTCCATCTATTGTTTAACCTACTGCATGCCATGACTGTGGACACTATCACTTTCTGGTCGCCACAAGCAGTGGTCATGATTAACCGGCACAGGAGTTCACCTGGGGATGAGCTAGATAGTTGACTGGCGTGCGTCAGCGGCCTCATCCTCCGCAGTGTAAACATTCCCGAAATCGACCTTAAGAAGAACGACTGTGGGGGTGCTGTCCTGAACACTCTCGAATTCAGCCACATTGTCGAATTCGTCCCCACCTCTGCTCTGGTTGGCTCAAGGGCATGCTACGGTCGCCATGATTGGCTCAGAACGCCAACCATGTAGGAATTTCACAAACTCCAGAATAGCACTCAGATACCACTGAAGAAGTGCGCGTGTGTTTGGAGGATGCCCTGGTGGAGCGAGGGATAGCCGCTTCCTCAGGATGCCACAGTTCTTTATGAGTACCTTTAGGTTTGTAAAGTGCTCAAAATTTTGTAGCATGAACAGCAACGCACTGCAACCAACACCTTTTACGGGTGAGTGCATGGAACGGCGACATGCAGTCACTCTCTAGCCGGTTTCTAAGCATGGAGTAATCCCAAGTGTACGTTTATAGTCTAACTTAGAAAACTGTTACACATGCAGGTGAACCTGGAAACGAAACAACGCATTGGAGTACTTTCGTATTGTTCGCGCTTCAATTTTTGAGCACTGTACTTATTAGTTTATTAAGCTTTAGCTCGTGTCAAGTGTCGCCTTCGCCTATTGATGTAGGGATGCTTTTGAACCCTGCTGAATTAAAACGAAGTCGGAGTTTTCAAGAACATTGTGAATCCCGACATTTGAGAAAATGAATCGGGAATGAGGATTTATTCTCTCGTAGATTATGTATGGAATCCCTGCAATGTACTTTCCTCTGAATTTAGAGATACCCATACTTAAGCATAAAGATCTATAGGAAGGCTAGCCCAACACGAGTGCACTTGCAGGTCACATGACGTCGAGAAGTGTGCAGTGCTTCGGCTACAGGCTAATTCGAGTTTGCTTAATTGTTTTTAGCCTCGTGAAGAGCATGTTATGAAATGGCAAAATAAATTCAGTTCATATGTTCGGTCTGTAGGCACAAGCACAGAAAGAGCAGTTGTGATAATTTTTTTGTTCATTTTACATGCACATGGGGGCTTCAAAAAAAGGCGCAAGGTTTTCGTAAGCCATTCCATGTTTAGTTGTGAATAATGTGGAGTTAACGTATTTCGAACTATTTAAAGCACAATAACCCAGTCATCGAGGCTCAGCGCACAATTCTAAAATTTCAGGTGACGCATCGTACTATCTGTGCCTATGAAATCATTTTGACGCCAGAGCCACTGTTTTCGCAGCCGCCGGCATTCGAAGAAACAACCAGCTCACCTTTCTGGGTTGCGTGCCCTTGTAGTGGCGCAGCCATTTGTTCCAGGGCCCGAAGTAGGGTGGGACCTTGGAGATGCCAGGACGGAGGACCCACGCAAGTCTTGTACCGCTTCTGTCTCCAGTAACGCATCGCGGAATGCCAGGCGCTGCCGCTGCTGCTGATCCGAAAGAGCGGCCCGACATGACGTCATGCTGACACTTGCGATGCAAGGTGCCGCGAGACCTGCAGAAGCGCTTGTGAGGTCGAAACAGGGGAGCAAGCCGTTTGCTAGATGGCGGGTTGCGAGCGCTGTCAGCTCCAAGGCGGTCGGGAAAGGGTTCAGGGTGCTGGACGAAGTCGAGTCGCCGATGACGCCTTCGGTGACGCCGACTACTCATTCCGGAAAGCGTGAAGGAGATCAGTGTGGTCGAAGGAGACATAATCTGTGATTCGCGATGGCGTCTCGTGCAGCATCGAACAGGCAGCTGCGCTTCTTCTTTGCCTTTTACTCACGCATAATCTTCTCGCGCCCACGAGAGGCATCTTGCTTGCAAGCTTGCTCCTAATTTCATGCCGCTTACCCACTACAGAGGTTCGGCCGAGAAGACGGTGGTTATAGGGAAGAGGGAGAGTAAAAACGTAAAAAAAAATTAGTCACTGTAAGGTAGGAATGTTTGACAATTATGAAACATACTTACTTGGCAGAATCTAATTTATTACAATTTCATATGTACAGCACATTTGGTGGCATTAGAATAACTTAGAATACATAATCAGCGATTTGATGAAATATTCAATTTTGGATTCAGCAGAATTAACATGGTATCAACCTTGTGTCACAGAGATTAACGCAAATGCAGATAATCTATCTTGATATTTTTATCTATACTTTTTTTATAAGCCCGTCTCGTGCCACGAACGAGAAAGTTGCATTGATCATTATATTCTCGTAATATCGCGCTGTGTCTTCACCTGCGAAGAAAGAAAACAATTAGTGCACGGTTGGATGAAATATGGCCTTATGGCGGGTCCAGTAATATCTACAGTTCAAAAGAAAAAAAAAATCACCGACGATTACGGTACTCCGTAATGCGAAATTTGAGCGCAGCTCTATATGTGTTTTCATGTCGCGATGTGTTGGCTGGCTCGGACAATCTGTCTCGTACGGGACATTGCAAAAGGAGCGAAGACATGCAAAACAAGTAACACTCAATCACAATGATAGCGGCGTGTAGAGGCTGAGATCGTCGAAAAAACTGATCTGCGGGTCATGCACATCAGCTTTTATACATGACTGGTCGAAGGTTACAGTGTAACCGCTGGTGTCCGCGATGCTTCCAGAAAACGCTGCACTATTCGCGTCACGCATACATTCAGATTACAAAAAGCTTTCGGGACAACAGCCTGCGTATAGAACTATAGATAGCATTCGAAGAAACGTCTGACACACGCAGCCGCGTCGTGCGTCGAGGAATAACGTTTAACATTTGTTAGCCGATGAAACACAGTGACAGTGACTGAAGAAAGGTAAAGTGAGAAGACGAAGCGCGGTTTTCTGGCGCCACCTCGTAGCGATCGTCCGCACTACGCTTCGCTCTTTCATCCTTCGCTGTTGTGCTCGTTCGGTCGGTTACGCCGCTGACGCTCGCCGCAAGAACGGGCCATTAAGAGCTGCGCTCTAAAAATGTACTAAGCAATTTTACAAAGCGTAACTCTATCGTATCAGCATCATGTTTTTGCTTGCTTCGAAACGAGCGAAAGAATAAGGGTGTACAAGGGGCTTGATTTTTGTTAGGCACATCCATTCGAAAAATAGGCAATGAAGCCAAAAAGAGAAGGCATACGGGAAAATACCGTTTAATTGAAATGTAGAAACAATAAGGTTAACAGGAGTGGACGAAGATGTTGCCGCAGGTGGGGACAGAACCAGCGTGTCGAACCGAACCGGAAATGAACCGAAATGCGTACCTCAACCGTTATACTCAACTTAACCGCACCAGAAGCGAACCGATATTCTTTCCTCCATTCAGTAACCGAACCGAAACCTTTTGGAGGAACCGTTCGAACCGGCTCCACCACAGGTCCTGAGCAGGGTCACCGTTGCTGAAATCTTACGAGAGCAGCGTCGTCTATATTGGGTGACGTGTGCGGCGTGTTGCCTCTGACTCAACTATATAGGCATGCTCGCCTTCGCTTTACACTGTGCGCATACATGCTCAGCAGTTTTGGACATTGCTGCTTAATTCGGAATTATGTTCAGCTTCACCGTGATACACCAACTAACTCGTTGTACAACATTTTCAAAAGTTATATTTCAAAAGATCCGTTAAGTTTCAAGACGTTTTCCTTAACAACGTCGAGAAGGTACTGACTTCTAATAACATGCGCACTTACGGCACTTCTTCGACATTTAGAGCTCCGTTATAGCAGTGTTTTGTTACTGACCAAAACACTTTATAACGCTGCACGAATTGGCCACTAAGTGCAGTAAATGCGTGCGTTATTAAATACAAGTACACTCTCGACGTGTCTAATTGAAATTTGTTGAAACTCGACCGATGTTGTGAAATATATTCTTTTAAAAATTCTGCCCATTGAGTTACGCTGGTGTATTGTGGTCAAGTTCAATAGATTGCCTAAGGGGCAATGTCCAACATTCGTGGACATGGTCGACGCGTACCCTATGCAGTGTCGTTTTGAATGATACTGCTCGTGGCTCAAGGTATTTATTGTGCTCCACAGTATAGCGCACTGGCTTCCCTGTCTCATACATGTGTTCCAGTTGGTACCATGTCTTCAGTAACTGCTGTTGCTTCTGGAGTGCCATTACTTCCGCGGTATAACTTCATGGAAGTTCTCCACGGCTAAGAGCAGGTGCCGACTACTCAATAAAGAGGGAAAGGGGACTTACTTGGTTTCGGGGTGTTCAACTATTAACGAGTTGATCGCGAATTTATGTAATTTCAAGACCCCTCGATAACTTTTTGGCGGCATTCCTGTTTGTAAGGCAGTTTGCGCGGGTGCTCAGGATAAAACCAGTATGGAACATGTATCGTTATGGAACGACAAAAAAAGTGTGGATATGTGAATATTCAAGAATTCGAATGCGATTCAAACATTCCTTCCTTATAGATCCGTGTTCAATTCGAGAATTTATCATTCTATATTGTCGAATATTCATTTCTGTTCAAGCGGCGGTTAACAGCAATTATTGGAGTCTCGACGAAGAGAAACCGATTAAACGACAGGACTGTTCCGAATCATTCCGCTGCAGAAGAGCCGCGCTTTTTTGGTGCGCAAGGGCCATAGGCCCCGCATTCGCAAGCAACCTCTTACGCTACAATGGTTCGTAACAGCACATTCGAACCAATACTGATGCTGGCCATATTATTAACGAAGGCGGACCGTCGATGGAAAAGGGCACGTAAGGAACGAAAAGCTTCGTGAATTCAGCCACAATTTCTGAGCGAAGGCATGGAGCCTTCTGCTCACTAATTTTGCAGTAATTCAGTAAGAATGCCCCATTGTTGGGCAACCTGGATGAGAATTTGTTATCTCAAAATTTTTTTTGTCTAATCTCGCCATGTTTACATCCTTTTAGGACGATGTGTGGTGCTGTAGTATTATACTTACCTCGCCCAACGAACACAGCACACTACTTGATCTGGTGACGCCTTCGTTTCACTACTGTCATTGTCATGGGGCCTCAGGTGATTTAAAGCAGTTGATTATCGTTTGCGAGCTCTTCGTTTGAGCTGACGTCCTGCCATGAACCGCTGTAATGCATGTTTCAAATAACGCAAAATATATATTTTTTTAACCGACGGGCTCCACGGAAAATTTATATTTATATTTGTTTAGAAATGTGAAAGTATTTAATATTCGAATCCATATTCCGAGTTTGTTTTCCTTCTTCGGACATTATTGTTTGATTCGATTTTGAATTTTCTTGTTTCGATCGCCCCTAGAAAAAAATAACAAAGAAAGTTGTTTTTATTTATTTATTTATTTATCAATTTATTTATTTATTTTTAATTAGTTAGTTGGTTAGTTAGTTAATTAGTTACCTCACAGGCTCCCGAAGCAGTATTGCGTGAGGAGAGCTTACAGGGAATTAACAGAAAGAAAGGTGTACAAAGAAATTATACCTTGTTGGCGGGTACACATGAAAGAACAAATATCTAACAATATAAATAACGCGATAAATTAATCAAAACGACTCTGTTAAGTAGCAAAAAAGGAGCACCAAGAAATTATAGAAATGGTAGCTGGTGAAGATGAAAGAGCAAGTCTCTAACTATGTCAACGCAATGCAAAACAAAAAAAAAACTAACAAAAACTATACAACTTCGCTAAAGCTAATTACTTAGGTGCGCAGTAAGGTTAGTTGTCATGAATTATGGAAATAATATGCATAAGTGTGCTTTGAAGGAATCAGGATCAAGAATGTCAACTATGTCGTTTGGTAGGTTATTCCAATGCTGAATGGCACGTGGTAACGTGGATGAATTGAAAGTTCGGCCAAACATACGCTGGAAACTGAGACGATTATGCAAACGCCGAGATGTACGAGATGGACGAGTGAGCGGCAGGGTGGACGGGCGCGTGCTATTTATTATTTTGTGAAACAGACAAAGCAATGCTACGGTTCTTCGTGATTCATGAGATGAGAGGGATAAAGATGAGTTAATGCTATTCACGCTAGCGTCGCGGTGATAATCTCTGACAACGAAGCGGCCAGCGCGTTTTTGGACTGACTCGAGAGTCGCGGTTAGGTAAGCTTGATGAGGTGACCAGATAGGGGCTGCGAATTCCAGTTCTGGTGTTACGAATGTCTGATAGGCGAATTGGCTGGGTAGGGCAGGAGCATCGCGCAGGTTACGTTTAAGATAACTGAGCGTATGTGAGGCTTTAGCATTTATTTTTTCGATGTGCGCAGACCATGACAGGTTAGGTGTAAGGAGAATGCCGAGGTACTTGTATGAGTTGGTGCGTGGAAGGGGGTTCTTATCCAGTGAGTAATCGAAAGCGGTAAATGACTTTTTGCGGGTGAATATTATTAGTTTGGATTTATGAGTGTTTAGGGTCATTTGCAAAAAAAAAGAGCACCAGTTAGTAATATGGTCACGATCTCGTTGAAGAGCGACGTGATCGAAAGGGTGTGTGAAAGTATTACGACTCTGGTTTATAGAGCACTCGACCACCAAAAGAACACCAGTTCGCCAAGTTACTGTGATAGAACACTGCCAACGGAGCGCTGAAGGGCACGAACACAAGATGAGCGTTCCGTACTCACTGGCAGGCTATGCGGTTGCGGCTCAGACACATCTGGTAGGCACCCAGGTTCTCAGCTTTTCTCGTACACATGTCTTTTGTACAAGAAGGTTTAAATAGCGCGAACAGCAAAGAATATATTAGTTAACATGTGTAAACACCGCGCAAGCACCATACCGACGCAGAGGCAAGAGAACAAAAAAGGAAAGGAAAACAGAGAAAGGACTGGTTATCATGTCAATAAAAGTAGTATACGTAAACTCGTCGTGGAATAAAAAATTCGTAGTTTCGCCTGAAAGGCAAATCATCAATTACGATAGCAAATTAGTAGAGAGCTATACGGAGTAAGGATAGTAGTTTTATCGGCTCTATAAACTTGGACACATTCACTTACTAACTGAATTAACAAGCATGGTGTCAGCAGCCAGAAGCAGACATGAGTAGATCAGACCGCACACAACGGCTTTCAAAACGCTGGCGTGAGCAAGCATTAATACAGCCGCCCTGGCCACGCGCGCTGGCCACTTGGCGGAAGCGCCGAAAAGTCCAGTGTTATTGACCCTTGTCCCGGCGATCCCATGGGCGCTGCCTTGTTTGATCACGTGGTGACGCGTCCATTGTTTGCCTCAGCTGCCTCCGTGTTTACAATGCAAGCGCGTGACGCCGGTACGGTGGATAGATGGGTAGGTGTGCCGTCCGCCGGGCACGAAGACTAGTTCAGCGCTTCTCCGCATCATGACGACAAAATTGGCGCTGCGTTCGGGGGTTTGTCGCAGGCGGCGCGCGTCGCCTACTGCTGCGGCCACGTTACATTGTAACTGCGGCATATTTACCATCGTATTTAAACTGAAAACCACATTCACAGTGGCATCATAGACACTTACAAATTTCTGAACGCAGCAGAGCTCTGTCACTTGCGAAGGTACCGTACTTGCCTTTTCCGTCACCTGTTTGTTTCCCCGTTTGAGATTCAAGAATATAATAGCTATTAACGCTGTTTAGTTCGGTAAACACGTTAAACTTGAGTCTACGAGGAGAAGTGCAAATTCTGCATGGACGAAATAGTCCTTCATCAGTTCATCTAAAGCGAGAAAGGCGAAGTTTGCTTTGCAGAATAGATATATACAGTAGTATGTAGGGGCTGTACACGAACGTGCAGTGCGTATTCTTATACCACGGAATGCGCAAGAGAGATGCTTTGACTTGAAAGGATGTAAAACACAATGGAATAAATATTGATATTCGTACAACTAAAATCCTCTGGTTCGATTTCCTTGACTGTATTGGGGTTATTATGAACTCATAAAATATTGTTACGGAAGGATAGGAGGAAAGAAAAGAAGAAGATCGAGAGACACTGGTTGCTTCGTGTTGTTGCTGGTCAGCTATCCTGACCGCACTAACTCTACTTGTGTATATATTGTAAATACATCCAGTCTATACTCCCAACATCGCCGTAACATATTGGTGGAGGTGCGGGGTATCAAGGCTGGAAACGGAGCTCCGCAGTGGACGTCGCATCACCGTCCCCACCATGACTGACGGTGAGCACGCGGGTTCAACGTCGTTGCCGCCAGCAACGTCAACGTCACCGCCGCCAGCTACGTCGTCGTCCCCATCGGTTGTGGTTGTACAAGCCAGAGATCCAGGAACTTTCTGTGGGACCGATGGCGCCGACGTTGAAGAGTGGCTGGCTATGTACGAACGCGTGAGTGGAGTCAACAGATGGGATCCTACGCTTATGCTAGCTAACGTGTTGATGTACCTAAGAGGCACGGCAAAAGTGTGGTACGAAAACCACGAAGAGGAGCTGACCAGCTGGCACCAATGCAAAGAGAAGCTAAAAGAGTTGTTTGGCCAACCAGCCGGCCGTAAAATTGCCGCAAAGCAGGAACTCGCCTCCCGTGCCCAAACCCCCACAGAGTCCTATGTTTCGTATATCCAGGACGTGCTGGCGCTTTGTCGTAAAGCCGATCACGACATGACTGAAGCTGAGAAGGTCGGGCACGTGCTGAAGGGAATCGCTGACGATGCCTTCAATCTGCTCATGTGCAAAGGCTGTTCTTCAGTTGATGCTATCATAAAAGAGTGCCGACAATTCGAGCAGGCCAAAAGCCGCCGCGTCCTGCAACCATTCGCCAGACTTCCAAATACTGCCGCAACGTCGACGTGTGAAGATCAGCCCACACAGCAGCATGCGTCGCCATCAGAGGACGTGGTGCGAATCGTCCGACGTGAACTGGAACCGATGGCGCCCGCAGCTTTCTGTTCGCGTCGCCCTGACGCTACCCCTCTTTCAGTTCCCCTCGTTCAAGCCATCGTTCGCCAGCAACTTGAAAGCATGGGTTTACATTCTGTCTGTGCTGTCGCCAACCCCAGAGCCAACGAACGCCCTTCTACTCTGTATGATCCACCGCGACGCTTCCCTCCGCGTTATCGCAACCCGACTGAGTGGAGAACTGCGGACGACCAGCCGATATGTTTCACCTGTCGCCGTATTGGTGATGTCGCCCGATACTGTCGCAACTCGTGGCCCTCAACAACTCGCACGCCGACCAACCTGAACCGTTTTTATGGAAATTCCCGCCGTGTTTCACCCTCCGCCGAGTCTAACAGTGCCGACAACTCTGCCAGGAACACGTGGTACAGTCGCTCACCATCGCCTCGCGGACACCAGTCTCGTTCACCACAAACACGTCGGCCATCTTCCCGTTCGCCGCAGCCACGTCGCCTTTCGTCCCCTGTGGCTTTCGACCGCGTTCTTTCGGAAAACTAAGCACTGTAGCCCTCGGAGGTGGTGCTGCATTGACAACTACTGCAGCAAATCCTCTGTCTGTGCCCACAAAAAAAGTATAATTGACGTTAAAGTAGACGGCGTACCTGTCAAAGCACTCGTCGACACTGGAGCCCACATATCTGTCATGAGTGCTAGCCTACGTAGACGTTTAAAGAAGGTCCTCACCCCAGCAACTGCACAAGTGCTTCGTGTAGCCGACGGTGGCGTGCTGGTTGTTCTCGGAATGTGTTCTGTACGTTTAAGTATAGCCGGCCGCCCAACTTCTGTTCTCTTTGCTGTGGTCGACAACTGCCCTCACGACGTTATCCTTGGGTTGGACTTTTTATCCAACCATTATGCTCTCATCGACTGCGCAACCGGCGTCCTTCAGTTAGAACTGCCTCAACTCGCCGATGCTCCAAGCACCGCGCCACCGCGCCTGTGCTCGCTTCAAGATGTGCGTCTGTCACCCGAGGCAGTCACTTACGTCGCTTTGACCGCACAGCCACAGGTTCCTGACGGTGACTATGTGCTTCGCCCCATCGTCGACGTGCTTTTGAACCGAAACGTTGCTGTTCCGCATACGCTGATCACGGTTACGAATAATGACGTCGTTCTCCCGCTTCTGAACTTCAGCCTGTGCCCTCAAGTGCTTCCGGCCGTCATGTTCTTGGCCAGCATTTCTAGTACGTACGAATTTGACATTGAGAGTATGGATGCCGAGAGTGGATTATTAGCACCAATTGCAGCTCACAGCTCTGGTTCTTTCACGGATGACTTCGCCAAAATGATTTCACCTGACCTCACCTCTGCTCAGGCTAAGGACCTCCGTCTCCTGCTAGAATCGTACAGTGACATCTTTGATTTCGGCGACCGCCCTTTCGGCCAAACATCTGTTGTTCACCACCGTATAAACACTGGAGACATGAATCCTATTCGTCGGCGTCCCTATCGTGTATCACATGCTGAACGTAGAGTAATCCAATCAGAAGTGGACAAAATGCTCCGGAAAGGGGTCATCGAGCCATCAGCCAGTCCTTGGTCTTCGCCAGTCGTCCTTGTAAAGAAAAAGGATGGTACCTGGCGTTTTTGCGTCGACTATCGCCATTTAAACAAGATCACGCGAAAAGACGTCTACCCATTGCCACGCATCGATGACGCCTTGGACTGCTTACACGGAGCTACATACTTCTCGTCCATTGATCTTCGATCCGGCTACTGGCAGATTTCTGTTGATGAAATGGCCCGCGAGAAGACTGCCTTCATAACACCTAATGGTTTATATCAGTTCAAAGTCATGCCCTTTGGCCTTTGCAATGCTCCTACGACATTTGAACGAATGATGGACTCTCTTCTGTGAGGCTACAAATGGACCACCTGTCTTTGTTATCTTGACGACGTTATTGTTTTTTCTCCCACGTTCAGCAGCCACCTTACGCGACTCGCTGCAATTCTTGCGGTCTTCCGAAAATCCGGCCTTCAGCTGAACTCAACGAAATGTCAATTCGGGCGCCGTCAGATTACCGTGTTGGGACATCTCGTTAACGCAACCGGTGTGGAACCAGATCCGGATAAAGTTCGCGCCGTTCGCAGTTTCCCTGAGCCTCGTTCTGCTCCTGACGTGCGCTGCTTCGTCGGCCTGTGTTCTTACTTTCGGCGTTTCGTCAAAAACTTCGCCGACGTTGCTCGCCCTTTGACAGATCTTCTCAAGAAGAATACGCCTTTCTCATAGGGCCCGCAGCAGGCTCACGCGTTCGCCGCTCTCATCGGTTTTCTGACCACCCCTCCCATACTTGCCCACTTTGATCCATCTGCACCGACCGAAGTCCACACTGACGCCAGCGGCCACGCCATCGGTGCTGTTCTCGCCCAGCAGCAGAATGGTACCGAGTGCGTGATAGCTTACGCCAGCCGCCTGCTGTCACCTTCTGAGAGGAATTACTCCATCACCGAGCGTGAGTGCTTGGCTTTAGTGTGGGCTGTCGCCAAGTTCCGGCCATATTTGTACGGCCGCACGTTTTCGGTTATTACAGACCATCATGCCCTCTGCTGGCTGTCTTCCCTCCAGGATCCGACAGGACGGCTTGGTCGCTGGGCTTTGCGGCTCCAGGAATTTTCTTTTATTGTCATCTACAAGTCTGGACGTCTGCACAAGAACGCTGACCAGCTCTCTCGCCATCCCGTGGATTCTCCTGATCCTGTTGCACATGATCCGGAGACCTGCGTGTTGGCTTTCACTGACATGTGCGACATGCGCGCTGAACAACATCGCGACGAGTCCTTGCAGGCCATCATCGCCGGAGTGCAATCTGGCAGCACCGACGGCCCGTGCCGCATGTTCGTGCTGCACGACGGCATCCTCTACCGCCGCAATATCAACCCTGAGGGCCCTGAGTTTCTCCTTGTCCTTCCTCGTCATCTACGATCCGTCGTTCTGATGATAAACTTGTTCGTAATGAAGAAAAAAAAGTGCTTACGGTGGGCGATTATGTATGATGAGAGCAGTAGCTTGTAGCATGAAAAATCATAGTTTGGACTCGTGAAGATCGTATATATGTATATTTGAATGCAATATTAATTTAAGTAATTCTTCGGTCACATGCGCAAACCATGCAGCAACGTACACCGAGCTTTTATTGCAACTATAGCTTTAAATGAAACACTGCACTGCATCACAGCGCTCACAATGCACGTAGCGTAGCCGCACGCAAGGTGCTTTTTCTTTTCTGGAGTACGCACAGGAGCTGAGTTTTGGTCGTCACAAGGAAGTGCAGGCGAGCAATATATGTATTAATTAGGTTGATGATGCTGTTCGTAATTTCTATTTTATGCTGCTCACAACCGATGACTCCTGAACGCTTCAGCTGGCGAAAGGGGGGGGGGGGGGAAATACCAGCGGCAGGGCATATCTGCCAGTCGTTGCGTTGTAAATTTACCGCGGCCGCTGCACTTGAAGCTGAATTTTTTGCACACACAAACATTTCGTCGGTAGTCTTTGAGCAGGTTCATTGCTTCACTTGTCTACAAATACTCATTCTTCACCTGTAGAACACGCGACATTTTCATTCGCATCCTATTTGCTTGGAGGATGTGTAAGTTTGGCCACTGTCTCCAGAGGAGGCATTGGTTTAGCTCGCTGTCTCTTCCGGGTTATTTGAACCACCGACATGCCGTTGGAGCCTCGCTTGTTCTTTTTCTAGAAATTTTATTCAATATGTAAGGCGCAGCGTCGGGTAGCAACGAAGGAAGCATCACTCTAACATACGTACACCATCGGAATCCGCACAATCTTCCTGCCGGTCATACGCTCGATGACATGTTCCTTGAAGTGGCGCTAGCATATGACTAATGCGGTTGAAACATATTTTCGGCACGGAGAAGGGCAAGCTCACGTATCTCGGAAAGTTCTGGGTCTCAGCGCATCGAAACCAATGACTCTTTCGCGCGTGGCTTGCATGTTTGTAGCCGAACTTGCAGTTTGACACAGAGCAAGTGGTGCCCATCAGGCTTGTTTTCTTCTGTGCAGGAACACTTTCCCTCTGTTCCGGAGTCTCACGAGCTTGGTATTCACGTTCATAACCCAGAGTCTTCACTTCGCTCCTTAAACGTCTAAGGAAATTACAAGAACGCGGAGAACTATATCGTGACTGCGAGCGCAGCGCTCTGTGAAGTGAGTGTGTTAACAGACGATATTGTTACGGAGCGATCCACACATGGATCAACGCGATGCTTGGTGGCGCGACAAAGACAACGATGAAGATGCTAGCTCTTGGGCCGGATCGGACATCTCTTGCCCTAGCCTCCTCTGTATATATTTTGTAAATATATCCTTCGCCTCCATCTCGCTTCCGTCACACTTTGGTGGAGGTGCGGGGTACGTCTCGCCTCGCAACGGAACTTCGCAGCGGCTGTCGTTTCGGACATCTGTCTGCAATGGCGGAAGACACAGCGTCTACATCAGCGCCCGCCACTTCAACGGTCGTGCTTGTGCAACCCCGGGATCCTGGCACGTTCTCCGGTTCCGGTGACGCGGATGTTGAAGACTGGCTGGCGCAGTACGAATGCGTGAGTAAGAACTGCCGATGGGACCCTACCATGATGTTGGCAAATATAATCTTCTACCTGACAGGCACTGCGAAGGTATGGTTCGATAATCACGAAGCTGAGATTGGGAGCTGGGACACCTGCAAAGAAAAACTCCGAGAATCGTTTAGGAAGCCCATTGGCCGGAAGATCGCCGCGACAAAGACACTCGCGTCACGTGCGCAGATGGCTACTGAGTCTTACGTCGCGTACATAGAAGACGTATTAGTGCTATGCCGAAAGGCCGACGCCGAGATGCCGGAGGACGACAAGGTTGGGCATATCTTGAAAGGGATCGCCGACGACGCCTTCAACCTTTTAATGTGTAGAAACTGTTCTACAGTCGACGCTATTATAAAGGAGTGCCGGCGCTTTGAGCAGGCTAAAAGCCGGCGCATTGGCGACTCATTTGCCCGGCTTTCCAACACGATGGCAACGTACTCTTGCGAAGACCGCACGGCTGCACAACCGTCAGTTCCACCAGATCAGCTGACGCGTATTGTACGCCGCGAACTTGACGCCATGACGCCTGCTCCAGTTCACGCCGGTGACTCGAGCTCGATTACGGCTCCATTCGTTCAAGCCATTGCCCGGCAGGAGCTCGCCAACATGGGCATTCACTCTGTGTGCACCGTTGCCAGCCCAACATAAACTTCGTGGCGTCCGCCCTCTTCCTATCAAGAGCAGCGATACGCTACTCGATATCGCGACCCTGCTGCGTGGAGAACCCCTGACAATCGACCGATATGTTTTACTTGTCACCGTATCGGCCACGTCGCCCGTTATTGCGCCACCCGCTGGTGCTCGGCGCCTCGCACGCTGTCTACCCCTTAACGCCGTCCCGAGAGCACCCGCTTTCCGCCTTCAACCCAGTCCTATTTCCCCAACGCCGATGTTTCCGCCAGGATAAGTAGCTGCTCCCCGTCGCCGCGTGGTCACCAGTCACGCTCGCCTCCAGGCCGTTGCCCGTCGTCTCGCTCACCACAGACTCGCCGCCCGTCGTCCCCCTTCAACCCTGCTCGTGCCTATGAGGAAAACTAAACAATGCAGCGCCCGGAGGTGACGCTGCATTGACGACTGCCACCACAAATCCTCTTATGACGCTGCCGACAAGACGAAGCTTGTTAGACGTTGATGTTGATGGCGTAACTGTTTCTGCACTCATCGATACTGGAGCGCACATCTCTGTAATGAGTGCAGATTTTCGTCGACGCCTTCATAAAGTGCTCACGCCTGCCGCCTCCCGCATCCTCCGCGTCACTGATGGAGGGACTCCTGCCGTTCTTGGGATGTGCACCGCCCGACTCTGCATTGCTGGTCATCCCACTTCCGTCGAATTTGCCGTCATCGAGAAGTGCCCCCATGACCTTATCCTCGGCTTAGATTTTTTGTCCACCCATTCTGCCCTCATTGATTGTGCGACTGGTGCTCTTCAGTTTGAGCTGCCCCATCCTCCCGACAGTCCAGCCTACATAACGCCACGCTTATGCTCTCGCCACCACGTTCGTTTGCCGCCTCAAGCTGCTACATACGTTACTTTGACGTCTTCACGTGACATTCCCGATGGCGACTACGTCTTGTCTCCGATTATCCACGTCCTGTTGGCCCGCGATGTCGCCCTGGCTCACACCATTGTTTCCGTTGCTGACAATACGGTGGTCGTGCCGCTTTTCAACGTCAGCCTGTTGACTCAGGTTATCCCGCAAGGCATGTCGCTGGCCACCATTTCCGCGCTTGACCCCTACGAGATTGCCACTTTGGATGCCGATGTTTCGCCGCCTTCTTGCTCGGCTAACTTCGCGCCTTCGTCTCTCGACGACATTAACAAGATGATTACTCCCGATCTGACCCAGGCGCAATCCCAAGATCTCTACCGGGTCCTGGCGTCCTATCGTGACATCTTTGATTTTGACGGCCGCCCTCTAGGCCAAACATCAGTCGTGGCTCATCGCATCAACACTGGTGACGCCACTCCTATACGCCGACATCCATATCGCGTATCGCATCACGAACGTCAAGTCATCCAGAACAAGGTCGACAAAATGATTACAAAAGACGTCATAGAACCTTCATCTAGCCCGTGGGCCTCCCCTGTCGTTCTCGTGAAAAAGAAGGACGGCAGCTGGCGTTTCTGCGTTGATTATCGGAATTTGAACAAAGTCACTCATAAAGACGTCTACCCTTTGCCTCGCATCGATGACGCCCTCGACTGCCTTCATGGAGCCCAATATTTTTCTTCCATCGACCTTCGGTCTGGCTATTGGCAGATTTCAGTCGACCCTATGGACCGCGAAAAAACTGCCTTTATTACGCCCGATGGCCTATACCAATTCAAGGTCATGCCGTTCGGACTGTGTAATGCCCCAGCAACTTTCGAACGTATGATGGACTCTCTGTTCGGGGATATAAGTGGTCCATCTGTCTATGCTATTTAGACGATGTGATCGTCTACTCGCCTACGTTTGAGAGCCACCTCACCCGTTTATCGGCTGTTCTTGCCGTCTTCCGAAGAGCCACCCTTCAGCTGAACTCCGCCAAGTGCCGTTTCGGGCGGCGCGAGATCACTATGCTCGGTCACCTTGTCAGTGCTGCCGGTGTTCAACCAGACCCCGACAAGGTGCGAGCAGTGCAACAATTTCCCGTGCCGCGTTCAGCCAAAGACGTCCGCAGTTTTGTAGGATTATGTTCCTACTTTCGTCGCTTTGTCCGGAACTTCCCGGACATCGCCCGCGCTCTTACGGAACTCTTGAAGAAGGACGTTCCTTTCATGTGGGGACCCGAACAAGCAGCTTCGTTTTCTGCCCCCGTCCGCCTACTCACTACACCACCAATACTGGCCCATTTCGACCCCTCATCGCCTACGGAACTTTGCACTGATGCCTGTGGTCATGGAATTGGGGCTGTCCTTGGCCAAACACAGCACGGCAAGGACCGTGTCATCGCCTACGCCAGACGCCTTCTGTCCTCGTCCGAACGAAACTTTTCCATCACAGAACGCGAGTGCCTGGCTTTAGTGTGGGCTGTAACCAAATTCAGACCTTACTTGTTTGGCCGAACTTTTCCTGTAATTACAGACCATCATGCTCTATGCTGGCTTTCGTCGCTAAAGGATCCGTCGGGACGTCTCGGCCGCTGGGCATTACGGATTCAAGAATACTCGTTTGCTGTGCACTACAAGTCTGGACAATTGCACCAGGACGCTGATTGCTTATCACGTCACCCTGTTGATGCTCCCGACCTCACTGACCCTGACTCCGACGCCTGCGTACTGTCCATCCTTGCTTTGGATATCCCCACCGAACAGCGACGAGACGCGTCCTTACGGCTCATCGTCGACCGTCTTACCTCTCCATCACCAGACCATTCTGTTCACCTGTTTGAGCTACACGACAACGTTCTGTATCGTCGTAATCTCAGCTCAGATGGCCCAGAGCTTCTGCTTGTCCTACCTCGCCATCTTCGCTCCACTGTTCTTCACCAGCTTCACGACGTACCAACTGCTGGTCACCTAGGTGTCTCGCGTACTTACGCCCGCATCCGACGCCGGTTTTTCTGGCCTGGCATGTACCGTTCTGTGCTCCGCTACGTCGCTGCTTGTGAACACTGCCAACGCCGCAAGCGCCCTTCAGCGCTGCCTGCAGGTCAGCTACAACCTGTTGATATCCCTGCAGAGCCATTCTTCCGCGTCGGCCTTGACCTTCTAGGCCCTTTCCCTACGGCCATCTCGGGAAACAAATGGGTTGCAGTCGCGACAGACTACGCCACGCGCTTCGCAATCACCAGGGCTTTACCGACAAGCTGTTCTACAGACGTCGCTGACTTTCTCCTACACGACGTAATTCTATATCATGGCGCCCCTCGGCAGCTCCTCACTGATCGCGGGAGGTACTTCCTATCAAGAGTGGTAGATGACATCCTTCGTGCTTGCTCCACTGAACATAAGCTCGCCACCGCTTATCATCCGCAGACGAATAGTTTACCGAGCGCCTCAACCGGACGCTAACCGAGATGCTGGCCATGTATGTTTCACCAGATCATCGTGACTGGGACTGCACGTTACACTTCGTTACATTTGCGTACAATTCCTCGAGGCATGACACCGCCGGATATTCACCGTTTTATCTGCTGTTTGGCCGACATCCTGCATTACCCTTCGAGACTCTCCTTCCTTCGGCTCCTCATTCGCCTACTGAATACGCCAGTGACGTCGCAGCTCGAGCCTGCGCAGCTCGTCAACTTGCCCACGATCGACTTTCTGCTTCGCAAGCAGCCAGAAGTCCCGTTACGATAGCCGACACAGAAGCGTGCACTTCAAGCCTGGCTCTCTGGTCCTCCTATGGTCGCCATGCCGTCGCATCGGCCTATAGAGAAGCTCCTCTCACGTTACACCGGGCCCTACAAGGTTCTTCGTCAACTCGGTGACGTAAATTACGAAATTGTACTCCTGGATCCTGCTTCTTCGACCTCATCGCTGCGAACTGAAGTTGTTCATGTTTCCCGGCTGAAGCCATAGTGCTCTTCTAGCTCCTCGCCTTCATAACAAGCGCCAAGACGGCGCTTTAGCCGCCGGAGAGTGATGTTACGGAGCGATCCACACATGGATCAACGCTATGCTTGGCGGCGCGACAAAGACGACGATGAAGACGCTAGCTCTTGGGCCGGATCGGACATATCTTGGCCTAGCCTTCTCTGTATATATTTTGTAAATATATCCTTCGCGTCCATCTCGCTTCCGTCACAATATAAATGACCGCTTTTGAAAATTACTCATTGCAACAAGAAACATCGCACTGTTAAGCACTCTCTCAACATATTTTAACCATTGTCTTCAGGTTTTATCGTGAAAAACCCATTATCTTAAATATAACAGGCGCGCAATAACAACACTCTCAGTAGCAGATGACGCGCGCTACACGGCAAACCTCTGACCGCAGCGCCACTCCTGCTGTCATGATGCGGAGAAGCAGTGAACTACGCCGGTCGACACACCTACCAATCTAGCCACCGTAACGCCGGTGCGGCACAGCAGACCTCCGTTTCGGCGGATATCGTAGGCGGTGACTGTGTGGACGACACGAAGCTTTGGCCACATCTTTAGAGGACATGTATGTGCTTTCAGAGCGCATTACGCCTTGTCCAAACGGCGCGAGAAGCGTATACGGTGCTTGTGCTAAATGCGGGGCTAGAAATGTATTGTTACGCGAACGAAGAATTAAGTACAGGAGACTATTTACAAGTATATTTACAAAAGATAGCTGCAGCGCTGGCCAGATCAGCCGATAGCTCGAGAGCCCAGAGCAGTTCGTCTTCTTCGTCTAGGCGCCCGCGTGCCTCGGTCAAACAACCAAATACCACACGCGTGTAGCACAATCCCCCGGCGGCAGAAGCGACGTCCCGGAGCGTCTAAATGTCATCACTGGGAGGATGATACTGCTTCAGTCGTGTAACGTGCACGATATCACTGGACTGGGAAGCAGATGGGGCGTCAGGGGCGATCTCGTAGGTGACGGGAGTCACGGCACGAATCACTCGGTAGGGGCCTGTGTAACGAGACAGCAGTTTGAACAGGGATGTTTGCGTACAAACTTACGAATTAGATTAGGATCATTGTATTTTACTCATTGATTTTTTATTTGGCAAACATTTTGAAGCAGCGGCTTGTCATGCATCTGACTCAGTAAAGTCCCTCGGTTCGGCCACTATCTGATTGTTTATTTTCAGCCCAATCCCTCGCAGGTGTGCTCTGTTGCGATAGATTTGTTCTTGCTGCGCACAAGGCTTGGAACGTAGCTGTTCTGTATTTTGTGGTAGCTTGTAGCGAAGATGAATTATCGCTAGTCCCTCGCTTACTCTGTGGACCGTCACGAAACCTTCAGCTTTCAACTCATGCTTCGGCACGTTGGTTCAAGTTTGCGCCTATTCACGTATTATTGATACTTTGGCGAAAGAGTGGGCGTAAGTTTGCGTGCGAGTAAGGGTGGATGTGTGTAGATAACGTGCGAGAAACTTACTAAGCCAGTAAGTGCCGACGTTCTAGAGTTGAAGTCATTTCTTTGGAGGTTAGCGATATAGCGCTGGTGGATGAATTAGCTTTTTTTATCCTCGAGGAAAGCTGTGCATCGCGAAGGGCCGGCAACACAGGCAGTCCTTGTGTTGCAGCGGTGGCACAGGTTGATTCCATTCCTTAATATGGGAATCACAATTTTTGCAGCTAACTACCGCACACATCTTCCCTATCTCGTTACACATTTTGCAGCATGAATAGGGCACAATGCGTTACAGAATACCCAGTTGCATTTCCGACAGATGATCGCACAGTACAGCAGTAATGGTTTCGTATTCGTGCGTATTAGCTGAGGCAACGTATGGCGGGCCGCCGAAAGCACCATCTCGTTCCTCTCGCGCAAACTGCTACACGAATAGGGTCAATATAATCGCGAAGAAACTGCGGGAAGCGCCGTCGCGTGGTCTGCGCAATGTGAACCGCCGCACTCTTTTTCGGAGAACCAATCCGCTCGCGGCCACTGCCGGACCACACATGCCGAAGCCGTTCTGGCTCAGCGTGGCGCAATTTAGTTCAATTTTCTGTGTTTGGCGCAGGAATCTGCGTTTGTATCAAAATGGCGCAATTAGCGCAGAAGTCCCACCCCTGAACCTACGCAGTTCAAATTTTCGGTACACGTCACCAAAAGGTGGCCTTCATTTCTTCAAAATATGAAATATCATCTGTTTTCGCTCCTGCCAGGAAACAAGTTATAGTGTAGCTCTTATTTATAAACGGCCTGAAAATGAAATCGATAAATTCAGAAGTCCCATAAGGCTTTAGAAAAAAATCAGTTTAGCGTTTTATTGGGATTGAAATGGCTCTGCGCGTTCGACAACGGTCATTTTCACGAAGATATATATAACTCGTGATTACACAATGACATTTGGCAGTTAGACCTGTAAGTGGTTTGATTACATTTTTGATTGAGATAATATATTTAGACTGCAACGCTACGGAGACTATCTTTGGACGGAGATTCAATAGTTCCAGAATGTCATAATCCAACGATTTCATGCAGTAAGGCACACCAACCGTTGGGCGCGGTTGGTCGTCAAATCTCGTTAATTCGAACACGCTTAATTCGAACTGACGCTGTGGTCCCGTCAAAGTTGTGTATTCCAATGGGCGAAAACGGCCCGGTAATTCGAACGCGAAAGCACTTGCGACGGTTAATTCGAACATACCGCGCACCGACAATGCTCTCAGCAGCGCGCCAAATCACGTGGCAGCGCTACAGTGTACTAGAAGTACACTGTAGCGGCGCCTCCGACCGGCAATGCTCCGACACCGCCATAGAGCAATTCGCAAGTTCGGTCGCCTATAATAGGGGGCGCGCGACGCGACTCAATATCGTTAAAATTATAGGTAGCGGTACAAGGTAAATTTTAGAAAATTAATAATGAGAGGTATACAAAAATGATATATAAAGAACATGTATAGTATACCTGATTAAATCAAGCAGGCTAGGTGACTCTTTGTCGCCGCCCCGTGCCAAAGGGGACGCCAATAATGATCAAATCATATGGCGCCCACAGAGAGCATAGGAACCCCTGAGTACATGTGTGTCCTTCATGTCAGATTGGCTTAGCGCTTGAAGTTGGCTCCACCTTTTACACAATCAGTGGCGCAACGACGGGGGGGGGGGAGGTGGGTCGTAACGTCCCCCCCCCCCATGAGGCCGAGTAAACCTGCCCCCACCCCCCCAACGTGTCCAGCTCCCACCGGTCCAATACGTGGAGCTTCATTGCTCTGTTCACATCGCCATTACAATTCAGGAGGTGGGCTTGGAGGTCGGAATATTTCCTCATTAACACAAAACACTCCTTTATCACTGTCTTACATTTATTCACTCACCCTTAAATACTGTTTGCGATAAAACACTAATATAGATAAATTTACACATTGTCATTATTCCTTGGTGTCATAATATTATTGTAATTATTAGGCATTTTATTTGGTGTTGGATTCCTCTGGCCAAAGCAAGAAAATGGCATATTATGCAAAGTGCGCGCTCCCCCCCCCCCTCACCACCACAAAAATCCAACCCCTCCCTCCCCTCCTGGCAGAGATCCTGGGTGCGCTACTGTTCACAATCACTGCCGTTAAATGACATCATGCGCCACATACACGCTTCGGAAACGCGGATACGGTGCCTCATTGAAGAGGAAGAGGCCATGAACACCGAACACAATATTTGTTGCAGCGTGAAGGCCTGCAGCGCATCGTCTATCGCTTTGCAAAGGGCTTTGACTGCAGCCGTTACATGTCCGCCAGAAGTCACACGAGCTGGAATTTATGATAGGAAGGTTCTATCAAGGTACGTTAGCTTCACTTTTTTCTTCGTGCTAATCGCAGCGGCCCACAAAGCCTGCGTTTCGCGCGCTGGTTTCCGTTTTTCGCGAACAAGATTATGATTTTACGATGCTCACTGTTATCACAAGTGCGATTTCTGGTGCAGATGG